>NW_010264156.1:0-3041 GCF_000690775.1 Eurypyga helias
CGCTCCCGGGGCCGCTCCCGGGGCCGCTCCCGGGCCGCCTGCAGCGGGCCTGTTGAGCAAGGCGGAGCGAGAGAACGAAAAATCCTGGCTCCTGGAGTAAAAATCTCTCCTCTGGGAGCACCGTGTGCAAATTTGCTACCCTTCGGTAATATTTAAATGACTTTAAAGTTTTTACTTGCACAGGAAAAGAAAATGAATGGCTTTAATAATTCGACATATGGAGGCTTGCACTGAAATGAATAAATAATTTAACAGCATAAGAACATCCTAGTCTTCAGTATCAAAACCCAAACACAGGGCTACATTTCCTCCTAAAATACTATAAAAGAGTTTTAGAAGTATACAACTGCAATGCTCTATAACTGATAAGAGATAAAGTAAAATATATATATGAGATAAAACAAGAATACTTAAGTGTAAAGTAAGTCCTCTTAATTGATGCAGACAAAGTGCCTGATTCAAAACACATTTAAATCAATGCCCATCATTCCATTTATTTCCCTAAGCCTTGCATTGGCCCCAACAAAGGGACGGACAATGAAAGCTGAAGTGTGATTTAGGGAAAAAAAAGAAAGGTATAGCATAGGAAATTATACACACATTTTTAGCTTAAAATGCTAGTAAAAAACCCCAGACACACACACGGGGGGGGGGAAGTCTAGAAAGTATGCTGCTAAACTGTTTCAAAATAATTGATTCCAGATGAGACCTCTGTTTCTCACACACTGAAGATATTCCGCTAAACATCCAGCTCACAAAATGGTTTAGGGGGTTCAGCAAAAAGTGGATGCACTAGTTGTAAGTTTGAAATTACTTTAAATTTCTATGACATCTGAGCTAGAAATACCTTGTAAGATCGTTGTAGAAACCTTGACAATAAAACATTTTTTTTCTCAAGTTATGCTTTGTTTAGTTACAGCATTTGTACAAAACAAAATGTTACTCTCAGTCTACTGGAACTCTGATCTTCAAATATGTTTCTTACACTAAATTAAACTAAATATGAAAAATATCAGAATAACATTAATTGAAGCTGAAATCACATGATATATTTTAAAGCATTTTATCTGATGAATCACAGAAATCATTCTAATCTTTGTGGTTTCCTCATATAGTTATAAAAAAGAAAAATTAATTTGGCTGTCCTGTCTCTCAATCAACTATTTCCATACACATTTCCTTTTGAGATTTGTCTCATCTCTTGACAGAAGCATTTCTGGTAATGAAGAAATCTCATTGTTAGCGATTTTTTTTTTTTTTTTTTGTACGGACAATGCTTAAAATTTTAGCAAAGTTAAAGCAGCTGTAGAGAAGTCTATAGATAGCATTTTCTGTCTATGCTCATTCTCTGATGTGCCAGTGCAAGGCTGAGGCCAAAAAAAAAAAAAGAAAAAGAAAAAAAAAGGAAAAAGGAAAAAAGCACCTTTTCCAGGGCCTAAGAACAAGAGGTTGGAGGAGAAAGATGTATTCTAGGTAATTTTCCTAAAGAATTTCCAATTTTTTTAATTGAAGATCTGGTTTTTAGTTCTGTAAGTATTTTGTTCTTCTGCAAGAGGAAGGACAACTGCTTTAGAAGTACTGTCAGAAACTTCTGTTTTCTAGATTTAGTAGACTAAGAAAGACACTAGGAGAATATTTTGTGTGTTGAGGTATGAAGCTCAGACCAGACCTTCTGCTCTCAATCTGCCTGCTCTTCTTACTACCCAACTCCCCAGCAACATGAATTGTGCTGCTCTGTTATGAAAATGCTGTTCATAAGCAAACATCTGCAATTCCACTTCCACAAATTTCCATGTATTTCTCCGTATAAAATTGAGTACAATTATCGATTTGTGTCCCAAATCTCAGTGGACAGACCTGACTGAGGCAGATGTCAGATTAATTATTGCAGAACTTCTACACTGAAAGCATATTTATTTCTTGATATACATTAGCCCGCATAGAAAGAAACCGAAGTATTTACCTGGAGAATCACACAGACTTTGGAAACATTGAAGCAAGCAAAAGAGCAAGGGAGGGGGAAGAGAGACGGACATTCAGTAAGGTCTGAGCGCGTGCTTTCTTGCTTCTGAATGTTAGTGCTTTTTCTCATTCAACAGTTTCAGTATTAAATAATTAAAAATATTTCATTTCTCAATAGGGGGTTGCAGAGTCTGTGAAATTCTTATTGTATGACCATCACAAATCAACGGGAAGAAAGTATTTCCCAGAAAATTGCTAGTCATTGAAACGTGAAAAAGAAATGAGCATTCTCCTCATAAAGGGCCAATTTCTGAATTAGTGACCTCATTTGCTAAAGAGGTTCCTTTGTCACAGATATCTTAGTAGGTAAATACTGTGCTACACAGCCACACTGTCCTTTGCAGCAATGATACAAAGAAGATCTCCTAGCACATACTGGTTCTCTCCTCACCAAATGAATAATTAAGAGTAGACAATAAAGGGGGACTTCTATAGAAGGTAAAGGCATTTGTATCATGATGTCAGACTGCTATATGTGCTCCCGAAGGACTGCAAAGGAAACACTTTTATTCTAAAAGTTAATGGTATTTATGGGGACCTGCAGCCTGATCTATTTTACCTTTCTTAGGGATGTGCTTATGCACATGTATCACCCAAGACCCTAATGCTTCTTGGACTAGCCCGTCTTAGAGACAGATACCATTTTGGTATCTTGTGAATAGTAATACATTTGAAAGCCAGTAAGCAAAATATATTAAAATATATATGCATATGAATCAAAGTATTTCCCTTTTTTATTCCGGATAGAGTATCCATCGTTTCACGCACTTATAATTTCTGCGCATCTATCTCATGCCTGTGAGCTACAGCGCAAGTAAAAAAATTCCAGTTCGAGCTTTCAGTATCTGCTTATCCGGAGGAACACTTAAAACGGACAAATGCTCGCTCTCCCGCCTCCCTTCCCCCTCCCCGCCGTGCGCAAGAGCTGAAGAGAAACCAACCCCGTTTGCAACCGTGTTTCCTTTCTCTCCTTCCAGAGGCTGATGGCCCCTCCGGAGCGTCCGCCGGCCGCCACCGCG
>NW_010264157.1:0-15578 GCF_000690775.1 Eurypyga helias
AGCCGGGATCGGCCCTTTGGCTACACCAGTGGTGTCGTCCCCACACGGGTGGGCCTGTGCCCGCCTGGGTGCCCCTCGTGGCTGTGCCCCTCACGGACGCCCTCCCCTCGCCAGGCCCATGCTGGCAGGATGGCAGCCATGCTGTGTGCCTCAGGCGGAGGGACCTGCAGCCCCCAGCCCCTCGCTGCCTGCTGTCCCCACTCGACTCCAGCGAAGCGCAGCCCACTGATCAAAGGAATGATGATTTCCACCATTGCTTCTGCCCCAGGCCCCGGCCCTGCTGCGGGCTGGTGTCCTGCTGAGTGACAGACACAGTATGGCAAAGCACAAAGGCGTCTTTTGGGCTGGGCCTGCCCAGCCCCAGAGCTTGCCTGCTCCCAGGAGAAGCTTCCCTCGCCTGTCACACAGCACGTACATTGGCTCTAACATCTTGATTCCTGTTGCTGATTTATCTAGGAGTTAACCACCTCAGGTCTGTCGTTCATACTCGTCACCGTAACCAGACACAGAGACTGTCATATTGGTGTAACAAACAGCGCTGCTTGGAGTCTGAGTAACACATTGTTCATTCTCTCGCTATCTGTCAGCGATCAGCCACTGCGGGCTCAAGGCACCTATGTGAAATTGGTGGTGAGAGATGGCAAGCTGCCTCCATCCCCAGCCCAGCGCCGGAGGGGAGAGACGTGAAAGAAGCGCTGAAGAGAGCAGCACCAGCACAGGCTCTGCGGGCCAGCGCACAGGGAGAGAGCCAGACCAGGAACACACAAAAGCCAAACCCATCTCAGACTCCTTTGTGGGCAGGAAGTAAGCCCCAGTCGACGGAAAACTTCAAAAATTAATTTATAAGGCAGCACTGCCTTCTTTTTTCCTTCAGAGGTCATTCAGCGTATGAGTTACTGATGAGGTTATGCTGCAGGATAAAACCCCCTTCCTGCACTGAGAGAATCCTTCAGGAGCAAAAGACAGCAGAAGCGAAGGGCAGGAGCAAGGAAGATACCACCCAAAATCCAAAGGGAAGGGAAGCAGCTAAGAAGTGCCGAGAGGCAATCTGGAACATCAAACAGCCAACTTTGGTGACAGACAATATATCTTCTAGCCCTGAGATTATGCAAGCAGAACCAGGCCCCGAATACCCAAGAGCTCTTGTTCTGGCTGGGCCTCAACGCTGCGGACACTGAGACCCGGGTTACATAAACACCAAAGAGCACTTATATAACTGTTGTATGGCACAGGCTCGCAGCCATCGGCACCCTCCACTGCTGGAGCACAGCAGGTAGCTGCTCCGGCCAGCCCCACGCAAGGGCATCTGTGCCCAGCCCCCCTGGGCCCTCACGCAAGCCCCTGAAATGCGGCCCAGGTGGGGTGCCCGTCGGTTGTCCTCCCTCTCTCCGGCACCACAGAGGAAAGCTGATGGTTACTCCAGAGCACCGGGCAATCCATTTTCAGCACCGATACGCTCTAAGGAGGGCGTATCAAAATTTCAAATCAAACATTTTCATAGCGCTTTGAGACAGCAAGAACTGGAGAAATGCAAAACACTGTTACCTGGCATCCCTCTTCTAGATAGATAATCAAAATTACTTTCCCCAGTGGAAGTCCTCAAAATTAAAATGTAAACTCCTCCTCACCAGCCCCCCTTTTCTTGCACAGACGCTTTGGGCATTAGCCAAGACAGGGAAACAAAGCCAGGAAACATACCCGTTAAGGTAGTGAGAGAAGCAGGGATGGGTTACATTTGTCCTTTAGCCTGGGGTGCGCGAGACCAACCGAGTTACATAAAACTACTGCACCAAGTCAGGAAGTGTCTCGGGCTGAGAACACATTGGGCTGGGAAGTTTTCAACAAGTTGCATGCGGGAGGGAACTGAAACCTTCCCTTTCTGGCTATCCAGGTTAACTAGTAACCCAGAATATAGTCTTGCCAGCCAGATTACAAGAATTACCATAGGGATCTAAACCACAAGTAATCAGATTTAACTGTCAGACCCTACACACCTTTTCACAATAGTTCAAAACTTCAAAAAAAAAAAAGATGTGTTCTATTCTATTAAGGTGGATAAATATTGATTTAGGTAAGAAAGCTAAACTTCCCCTCCCAGCTTCAGCAAATAGATACGTATGGGGGCTTGACATGTTCCCAGCACAACAAATGACTCTTCTAGGGATAAATTTCAGGGACTAAGAAAAGAGGACGAGTAGGGGAGCAAGCATTCTGCATTATGCAATGATTACATAAGCATTAGTTTACACTAGGTAGCTGGGAGTTGTGGTATTAGCTTTATACCAGGATAACCTCAGAGCAACGAAAAATAATAAAGAAGGGATTATTGTTGCCACACGCTTCCACGGCCACCAAAATGGCAAACAAACAACGAGCACAAGCCAAACTTTAATTTCTGCCTCAAGCCCTCACCTTAGCTTCGCTCAGGACCTGCTAAAAAGGGAGTGGGGAGAAGACATCTGATACTCACTCCTAACTTAAAAGAGTGGCATGGGAAATGACCCCAACGTAAAGCATCCGTCAGCAACTGAGGGCTCCTTTGTTGTTGCTCATGATGGCAATGAAAGGAGAACAAAGAAAGGAGAGATTTCAAAATTGTAATACCTGGCATTTGCACTCTAGTTCAGTATCAAATGAGTTCCCAAGCATGACAGGGTCCTCACAATAACCTATGAAATACCCTCACGTCCATCTCGCAGAGGATGAAACTAAGGCAAAGAAATCAGGTAGGCAGCAGTGCCGAGTAACTCCCAAGTTGTTGGCTCCCTGTCCGATGCTCCGACCAACAGGCTCTCTTTCCTCTCCTTGAATACAATTTCTTACTTGGAAAAACAAAACATAGTTGTGGATTTTTTTAGAACTGTAACAAAGCACAGAGCTTCATCTGCATTCCCTTTCTCCGCTTGAGCCTCTAAAGTAATTTCAGAGGAATTTTTAAGGACTCTGTTTAATGAGGGAGGCATCACTTGGGAGAAAAATGCAAATTGTTGAGTTTGAGCCTGTGTGCCACCGCATTCCGCTGGCACTTTTCCCATCAAGTGCAGCCAGAAAAGTGACCGAGAGCACTGGAGAAAGCTAATAAGACCAGGATGAAACATCATCACTCCAAGAACAATCTGTTTCTAGTTTTCCTTTGCAAAATATTGGTGCTGCTTTGTGTACTTCCTAAAGGAGTTTGACAAAGGGCTGCAAAGTTGTTCGTGGCAATCAGACTCGCACAAAAAATGGAATGTCACAAGGACACACCCCCCTCCCCCCAAAAATACATAATGAGTCAAAAGCTAAGCTCATCACAACCTGGAAAAAAGACACGCACCGGTTCCTTCATAAGGCTGCTAAAATTACAGCTACCTAAAAGCAGCATATGTGTATGGGGGAGACAGGGCTCTTTTTAAATAAGAGACATTTTTCTTACAGGGCAACAGCCTCTTTTCAAATGGGAAATAGGTAGCATACCGCAACAAACTGATTTACTAGGTCATGGGTTCTACCATAAAAATAATTAAAATGCTCTTTAACTTAAGAATAAGATTTATAAGATACTAACACATAGCACAGCAGGGCATATACAAATGTCTGCGACTTTGAACACACCAAAGAAGCATTCAGGCACCTGAAATGTGAGCAAATGTGAGAAAAAGCCATGTAAAGCAGCGAGGAAAAGAAATACTGACCAGTGGTTGGAGCACAAAGGCAGAGAAGAACATGATGTCTCAGTTCTGACGCAGCCCCGCTCACTCTGTGACCTTGTGCAGTTTTCTCATCCTCTCTGGGGACAACATGGCTATGGAGATGTGGGACAGAGACCCTCCAGGGTCCACCAGCCTGAGCACAACCACGCTACACCACTTACAAAGGTTTCCTCAGACAGACGTAACTTGTGCACTGGTAGAGCAGACTGTGATAAACCTTGACCCAGACTTTGTAACTTGTCAAGCAATACTGCACATGGAGGAGTGCCTTTCACTCGTACTCTCTTACGTTTGTACAGATGACCCCAAACTACCTTTCCATCCACAGTTTTTGTAAGGCTTCTAACATTGCATCACCCCTCCATCTATGACCTAGAGTCTCATTTCCAAAAGCATCTTCCCCCCCCGTCTTCTCTTTTTATACCTATTATCTAGACTGCATTACATAAGCCACTTGTATCACCCAGATTCCTCATCTATCCAAACTCATTTTGTACTGTTATTCCTTTCTCTTCTCAGTTCACACTCTACCCGAATTAGCTGCTTTGTCCTGCCACCACAACCAGGGAACTAAGAAAGCAAGAGGAATTTTTTTGCTAGAACCCACCTGTCCCACTGATGCACAAGAAAACCTGAACGGCTTATTTCTATAAAAACTCCTCACGAACATCACACTGCACCGGAATAAACCAGGAACACAGAGTCGGAGCTCCTGGGGACCATTTTTGACCAGCCTATTACCATCATTGCATGAACTCTGGAGGTACTTGCCATGTAAACAAGGTGGAAGAAGTTTGGCTTCCCTAAGTACCTGACCTCAAAGTAACAAGTTAAATTACAAATTTACAAAGTTCTTCAAATCTGAACAAAGTTTTTTTTCCAACACCCAACGCCCTCCCAGCAGTGACCAAACTAAGTGATAACCATCTCAAAACTGTAAACTGGTGTTAGGGTTTCACCAGCATCTTCCATTTGACAGGGCAGGAAAAAGAGCCAAGAGGCTTTTAGCCTATTAGGCACTATTTAGGGGATCTGGAGCAAGTACCAGCAGCTCTGCCTGGTGCCCAGACTGCTGCCCGGTCACCAAGTCACCGAATACTTCACTGACAAAAGAAGGTCTCAAAACTCTTATCAAGTAGGAGATTGAGGGAAAGTACACACAAAAAGTTAAAGGGGGTGGAGGAGAGGACACTGGATATAAAATCATAATGATATCAACAACTGCCTCCTCTCTTGCTATTACTTTTGCAGCTTTACAATATGACAGCAGCAGAAGCAGCAACAGCCGGACCAGGAATGTCACATCACCAAAGTCTTCAGAGTTAAAAGCACAGAGAAAGAGCGAGCCTGCTTCTGACATCCCACCATCAAGCCAACAAGCACTGCACGACACTGAAAAGTCAACTCTTTCCCATCCCGGCCCAGTAGGTAGCAAATTAAAACCTGAGCCCCACAGAAGAGTCTCTGTTCCTGATGCACTTTGGGTGCTCCAGCAGAGGGGTGGGAGAATGAATGGTGCATAACTGGAAAGGAAGAGGGAAAGAAAATGGGGGGGGGGACGGGACACCAACACACAAAAAAAAAAAAATCAACCTGTGTCCTACCTGGAAACTGCTGAGACTCATCCAAGAGTAGCATGCTGCTCGGTGCACCAAGGCGAGACCTCTGCCCGCGACTCTGCCCCGACACGGGTTCAGTGTGGCTGCACGCTCCCAGCCCTTCTGCTATTCTGGTCTCAGGGTCTTCAGGACAAAAGTTTCCAGTCCCTCCCGACAACTTGTTATCTCTGCCCACAGCCCGGCGAGCACTAAATCCACTCTCACTGGCTGCTCAGTTTGCGAGCGGGAAATGCTTCCTGATAAAACAGTCCAGGGTACAGGCAGGGAAACCTGCACTTAAGGGTTCTGAAAATAACTTTGGTAAATAGCTCCCAGGGCTTGAATCCACCCAGTCGGTGTGACGGGAATCTGAACGCATAGATCCTCCCTGCACCCAGCCGAGACGGACCAGGGTCACTGTTATATAACTAGTTAAATATGCCTCGTGTTCAGCCTAAATAGAAATTCTCACTATCTCCTCCCCTGCTTGGAGTCAAACAACACAGCCCTGCGGGAGGGAGCTGCTGATCCACTGGGGACCGATGCCTGGAGCTGAGCTGCCCGGCAGCTTTGGTTTCCGTAAGTGTTCCCGATTGCGGCAGCAACCTCAGTTACGCCTGGGAAAGAGAGTTTTAAAAGAGAGGAGAAGAAGAGCAGGAGGCTGAGTGGGTGTGTACAGGGGAGGTCTCTCTCTCGAGCAGCGGAGCTGTGCACCGTTCGGATCGCATCCCATTCACTCAGCCTGTGATCCAGTTCAACTAGTGGCAGAGACCAAGACTGAGAATAAAATAAAAATCCTTACATAACCATTCCGGCTCCGGCGGGGCCCCACGCAAGGGGAATCCCAACAGACAACAGGACGCTCAGAGGAGGGGACACGCCGGACCATAACTCTGCTTCCAAGTTTCACAGCACAAAAGGAAAAACCGGGGCTGGAGAGTGTGTTGCAAAAAGATGTACAGCTTTTCTAGCTTTGAAAACAACCTTAGTATCTGTGACTTTATTAATTATTTGCATGATTCCTGCTAACTTCCAAGAAATCTGGACAATTGAGACTGCAGCCTGAACGATTCCATGCGAGCTGGTAACCTGTTTGCACAAAATAGGTGAAAGAGCATCCTGCTCTCTTCAGTAAACCAGCAACTTGCACAGCACTGCTAGTCTGCAGAAGGCTCTCAGTGCAGCAAACGGGCTATGAATGAGATTTCCCAGTTTCCTTAAACAGAATTTGTGGAGCTGTCGTGGTTTAACCCCAGACAGGAACTAAGCACCATATAGGTGCTTGCTCACTCCCTCCTGGTGGGATGGGGGAGAGAATGGAAAGAGTAGTGAGAAAACTCGTGGGTTGAGATTAAGACAGTTTAATGGGTAAAGCAAAAGCCACGGACACAAGCAAAGCACAACAAGGAATTTATACCCCACTTCCCATGGGCAGGCAGGTGTTCAGCCTTCCCTAGAAAAGCAGGGGTCCATCACACATAATGTTGACTTGGGAAGACAAACACCATCACTCTGAATGTTCCCCCCTTCCCCCCGCTCTACATGCTGGGCATGGCACTGTACGGTATAAAATATCCCTTTGTTCAGCTGTCCCGGCTGTGTCCCCTCCCAGTTCCTTGTGCACCCCCAGCCTCCCCACTGGTGGGATGAGAGGCAGAAAAAGCCTTGACTGTGTGTCAGCACTGCTCAGCAGCAATGAAAACATCCCTGGGTTATCAACACTGTTTCCAGCACAACCCCAAAACAGCCCCACACCGGCTATTATGAAGAAAATTAACTCTATCCCAGCCAAACCCAGCACAGGAGCACAAGCTTAGTCTAAGCAAGCCCTCCTCACCATCATCCATCTGCACCAGAAGGACAGGTACAGGACAGAATATGTACTTTAAAGCTGTGGTTGAACCCTAGAATCTAAGATATGCCTAGCCTTCTTCAGCATTACAGACTGTTTCCGTGCCTGATTCCCTTCACAGGCATACCCAATGCCAGTAACAAACAGCCAACCTGGGCTGATAGACATGTAATAAAATCAGCTCGCTCTTAGCGAGCATTTGCCTACATAATGAAGTCAGCTCTTTGCTTGAAACAACTGCCAAGTGAGAGTCTGGATGGGCACAAGGAGCCCAAAGCAGGTTGTGTCTGAACAGCCCTGGCACAGATTTGCAGGACAGAACAGCACGATGTGCTGCACTCCTAACAGTACAGGTCGATCTAGAGGTCTGCAAAGACAGCCAGGGCAGACCCCCGTTACCCTTTGCGTGACTCCAGACATGGTTATTAGACCTTTCAGTCGACAGGGTAGCGGAGCTACCATCAAAATATCCCCATTGCTTCAGGGTATATCGCAACTTCAAAACAAACCCAAGGTGCTGTTTTCATAATTAGAGCCATATAAGTGTCACCAAATAAAAGATTATGACCTGTACTGAGAGGCTCAGGAAGAGACAGCGTTTCACCTATGCCACAGATTCAAACAGCCTGGCTGCTACACAAGAACATACAGTGTTTATCGAAGGGGAAAAGAGGGAAAAATATATTAAGAAAAGTACACAGCCGAGGATCTTGCAGCAAGCCTTATAAGGACTTTGTAGGGTTGGAATAAATAACCAAACATGACCCCAGCATCTGACCTAATGGATTTATGAAACTGCAAGATTTAAAGACAAGTATTTGTGTAAATGCAACTGGGTACTTTCCATATCATGGTTATTACAGCAGTCAACAAGGAAAACAGCAGTTCAATACACCGGGGGAAACAGGCGACCGATACCTGTCCTTCTGCACACAGCAATAGAAAGGGAATTTCCTTCTTCACCTTAGAGTGCAAAATGGAAAGAAACTTTTCTACCTTTCCTACTCACAATAGCCTACTGGTGAAGCCATCACTGTTAGCCAGATAAATACGTATTCACACAGCCAAGAATTAGATCTGCCAGAAACAGTCAGTTTATAAAATGATCTCCTCATGGAAGGTAATCTTGTTATAGATAAGCCCATTTACTGCATAGCTTTTCTGTGAGGCCAGCCAGTAAGGAAGAATGTTCTCCCTCCCTACGGGGTCTGAAATCTTACCTATCAACCTCACCTACCTCACGCTCAAACCACAAGCTCTTTGCAACTGTATGACTGTACTATACATCAGAAGAGGCTTCTCAAAAAACCGTTGTCACTTGAGAGGTTCCCTTGCAAACAACATCGGAGATTCCCCTGTTAAAAAAAAAATCACTATAAAATTTGTATTTTCATAAAATATCAAGATAAAGGCCATTCAGAACATGTTTTTCATTCATCTGACAAGTCTCCTCAGCAGCAATGTCAGTCCCTGAGCACTGCAAACTCATAAGGGTTAAAGCTCACACCTACATCTGCCTACACACACAAGCAGCTCAGTCGTGAAGTTGTGTAGGACACTAACTCCGCTGTATAGAACAGAATATTGGAGATGGGGGGGATTAAACTAAACTCAGTTCAGCTAAAAAGTTCCAACAAAATATCCCAAAACATAAGTGACTCTCCTTCCCCATCCTTTCAAGGTGGGGTAGCTCCTTCCCCATCCTTATGTCTGTTCTCCATCCCAAACCTGGATCTCTCTGCAGGAAGAACAGCACCAGGACTGCTCAGTATTGACCTGATCAAAGCCCACCAGGCGCAGCGTGGCTGAGAAGCGCTGGATCCGAAACGTGCCACCATGCTCTTGGTCCCTGCCAGGTGGGGTAGTTCCCTTCTCCCCAGTGACTGCCCTGTGTGCTGCTCACCCTCGCCACTGTCCTGCGGAACAGAAGAGACTTTCTTGCCCATCCTTGAGTGCTCCACGCTGGCTCTGCCATGCCTTCCCCATCTCACGTCCTTCTCGCGGCCACACTCCACATCCACCCCTTCCACACACCCCACTCATCACCCCCAAGTACAGACACAAACAATTGGGATTCGTAGGCAGTAAGTTATTAAACAGAGAGTAGACCTGACAGCCAAATTCCACTCTTGATCATCAGCTGCTAGTAGCTCGTGCACATAGCGTCAGGGCTAGTTGTTTCAGCAACGTGGAAAGGGCGCAAGAACGTCAGTAGTGAGTTGGTATGGGTAGTGTTTGTCAAGCTAGAACAGTTCAGGCAGAATCAAACTGCACAAAGCTATTTGTTGGCAACTGAGTATTGCTGGGCTTTGAGAATCATTTGCTTTTTAAACAAACACTGCACTGTAAATAAAAACTCTTTTTGAGGAAGATCAAAACCAGCCATGGGAAACCAGAGGAGTCTTTCCATTGATTTCAGGGAGTTTTGGACTAAACTGTAGGGCATAAAATTTGAGCAACATGGGTTTTTTCTCACTTTATTTGTATTCACATATATCTTGGTTTATTTTCTTTCCCACATTCATCAAAATAATTGATGGGAGAGAGGGAGTGGAAGTTGCACATAACATAGCAAAAATCTAATCCCACAAAATACAGGAAGTGACGAAATGCAGTGCTTGCTGCAAATGCATTTCAGACTGTCACTGTGGCAAAACGTACACTGCTTCAGACTTCAGTCCCAAGGCTTTCACAGGTGGTTTAAACATTCTGAAGAAAACAAGCTGTTGTTAGACAAGATGCAATGATTTTAAACCAAAGGATTTAGATCATAGATATTTATCATCATTTTAAAGCACTGAGTTACAATCCCATTATATTCAGGAAACTGATTCACATCTCTTCCTATACCTTGCTACATTTCTGTTGCTAAAGATGACATAACGTATTTGTGCACCACACAGGAGTGATTTTGTATAACTTTAATTTCATTCCAGTTTTCATCTAACTGCAAATTTGACATAAACCAGAAGCTAAGAGTACACAAAAGTGCCATTTTAAAATTGCTTCTAATAGTTCAAGTATTTAAATATTTTACATAGATGGAGATTACCTACAACTGTTTTAATTGCAAAATTTGTTTTGACAGAGAATTATATTAGAAGTTTCTGCTCACCTAGCCCAGAAAGATTTTATCTTGTAGCTTTCTCCCATCATATTCCTATTTGCATATTTGCAAGTGAAAATAATGTCTTCTGACTCCTACTTGGAATTTTTTTCAGACTGAGTCAGTGAATTGCATGCTGAAGAAAATGTGAACAAGACATTTCAACATCTGTAGCACAAACTACAGTTATTAAACTAAAAAACGAGTATGGCATCAAACAACTTTAATCCAAACGATGAGCCAGACACTTCTGAAAGTTCAGTGCTGCAGGTTTCTGTAAAGCCTAAGCAGAAAATTAAAATAACAAATAAAGCAATTAACTGTGATGTGATATTGTGTTTTAAAATCTGAAGAGCGCTTGTACTTTAACTAAAACAGTTCCCATCCTTCCAAAGTTGTTGCTGCTTGTTAGCTAAAAATATTATACTTGGACAAATAGCTACACGTACATTTTATTTAACTAGTCATTAAAAACAGCACAATACCAGCTAAATTAAGGACAAATGCAAATAAGGACCTCTTGCATAGTTTAAACTCAAATGAAAGCCAGAGAAGTGTTTCACCCAGTACATCTGAAAACAAAAGGGGTGCTGCCTAAAAATGTAAAGCAGGGGATTTTGACTTGGGTTTCGTCACATCGTCAGGCGACCTTGGCAAAGTCACTTTGCCACTCCTTACCTGTTAAAAAGGGAAAATACCACGTTACAGATTTGCTAATCAGTTTCCTTCTGATTTTGCCACGGTTTCAGGAGTTGCAGAAGAGGGAGTACAGCACCCATTAGCGATGACTCGGTGCGGTACAAAGCTGACTACTGAAAACATACAGGGGGAAAAAGGTCCCAAACCTGACAGAGAGGGAAGCATGACTGGCCTTTGTTAGAGCTTTTCTCTTTTCACAAAGCAGAGAATCAAGTTTTTGGCCAATAAAGCACAACCCCTGTAACCTGCAAAGCCTATCAGAAAAGCAGGAAGAAACAGGACACTTCTCCCCCTGGAAGACTTGGAGCAACTCTTTGTGCAGCTAATAATGCACGGGGAGCAGGGTCGGTGAGCAAGCAGCTCGTGCTACTCTCACGTTTGGGGCAGCTTTAAGAAAAGACAGCACATAGCTACAGGTATAAACATTTGAAAAAATCCATATACATAGATATATAGAAAATGCAGAGCCACGGACGTGGGCTGTTCTTGAACCGCATAGACGGATTTCTATTTTGTATTCCATCATACGCAATAGATCAAAGGGAAGGAGGAAGAAAAGAGGAGGAAAAAAAAAGCGTCACTAGTTATACCACATCGTTTCACGAGCTCAGGCGGTCCCTGTGCCAGTCGTGGTCTGAAGGAAGCAGAGCTCTGGCGTCATCACCTCCTTTTAAAGAAGGAAGGCAAGTCATTACTCCAGGTTATATAACGCTAGGCTGTGCCAGACTTGGTGCCACCCTCCCAAAAAGGCAGCCGCTGTCAGCGAGCCTGGGAGGGGGAAGAGGAGGCACGGATGTTTTTACTCGGAGCTTCCCCCTGCGTAGGATCAGCAGAGGAGACCCCGAAAGAGGCTGCGCTTTCGGACCGAGCAGGCGGGCGGCGAAAGGCTCAGCAACCGACCTGCAACATCGTCAGTCTGCAATTCCCTGCGAAGGGGGCTGGAGGGACAGCTCTCCTCAGGATCTCATCCTTCCTTCCCACAGCAGCCCTCAAGCCACACTTCACCCCGCTGAGAATAACCTCGTTCACAGGGTTCGTTAAAATGCTGGAATCCGTCAGTAAAACCCCCACAAACCCCTGGCACCACTCCTCCCACACTCCATTCCCATTACCTTCTGCTATTCCTTCTAGATCTATGGGCACACAGCTCCTAGACTAGGGACTTCCACTGCCCCATCACCCTCGGACGACGGAAACTGCCCCGACACGAGCACGGTGCCCAGCAAGGCAATGTGCAGCTCTGGGCTGGGCAGAACGGGAGCTAACGAAGCGTACCGGCTGCTCCCCGCAAAGCAGCCGAGGGGTTTGGGGTTTTTATTTAACGTCACCATTTAGCAAGTCCAGTAAAGCCACCTTCAAGTGAGGTGGGTGCTGCCACGGGGCCTGCATGGGCATTGGCAACTCCCATACGTGCCGGGGACGCAGACACTTGCTAGACAGGCAGGTCCAAAGCCCTCAGACTGCACGCAAAAACACCATGTGTTCTGAAAGACACACTGTACTACAGGGAAACTGCCGGAATAAAATAATGGGTAAAATGTACAGCTTCCTGTAATGAAGCAAAGTTCCCAGAGAAATCAGTGGGGCTTTTGCCTAAATGAGAGGCAAACCTTCTTCACTGCAATTTCAGTGTAACCCTTCTGCATTACTTGGTAATCAGGATGGCTAAAACTGCAAATCATAGAATGGTTTGGGTTGGAAGGGATCTTAAAGATCATCCAGTCCCACCCCCCTGCCATGGGCAGGGACACCTTCCACTAGACCAGGTTGGTCAACGCCTTATCCAACTTGGCTTTGAACACTTCCAGGGAGGGGGCATCTACAATCAGTGCCCAGCCTCTTCTCACCTTTGATAATAACTATATCTTCCATATTTTATTCAGCTGGATTGTGGAAACACAGAAGACAGCCAGCTCCTAACTTTCTGGGTCTTAGGAAACCAACACAACTCTCGGATGTAAGATTTGCGGAGGCGGAGAGCATATGTTTAACAGACACAAAGCAACTTCAGAGATGCTCTTATCCCTTTCAGGAACTGAGAAAACAGTAAAACCTCCTCAACTTCTTCGTTACAGCAAGTCAACCGAGAAATGCATCCAATATCTTCAGCTAGGCACAGGTTTGCCGACTGACTTATCCACAACCAGCTGACTTGAGGTTAAGCCTCACAGTGCACCATATGATAAAGCATATTTAAACACTCTGATCCATACGGATCATTTTCTAAGGTAATGCAGTTTCCCATAACAATTTGATAAAGTTTATTAAACACATGCCAATATGCAAGATTGGCACATAAATTCTTTCACATGTGGCAATTACTTTGGTACCTCCCTGATACCACACAGGCCATCATTTTTGCATGCAATTATTGGCTTGGAAGACAGTCTACAAAAAGTCACTGCAAGCACTAAAATCTACCTGGTTGTTTAAGAACAGCAAAGTGCACAGTGGTACGTGGAAGTTCAGGTTTGGCCTCCCAGGCTTACAAAGATCAGGGCCATTGCTGAGGCAACAAACTTGTTGAGAAGTTTGCTTTCCCCATGATACGTCCCTCTAGCTGCCTTCAAAAAAGTACTGATGGACTCTAGAGAGAGCTGCATCCAGCCCCAAGTCACGAAAATAAAAGAACCAAGAGAGGAAAGTCCACCAAGAAGGAAAAAAATGGAAGTACGTCAATCACCACTCTTCCCTTTCCCCTCAAGAAATCCACCTTGCACTCTGCAAACAGTGACTCGCAGACGAGACAGCAGGATTATTACTTACTGGCCCCCACCACTCTGGTATACGTACACAGAGAATATAGCAGAGCTTAAAATTAAAGGAACACTCATGATGCTCTTCAGTGTTCTAGATTTAGGCAAGTCCTGACTTTTGTTTCTTTCCACACCTTTTGCTCCGACTGATCGACTTTCAGTCAATAAAAAGCTTCCTCTCAACTCCAAACTTACTCCGACAGGCCTGTGCCTTTCCTTAGCCTCTGCCACCAGCCCCTGGCTAAACAAAGACAAGAGATCAAAGCACACGTATCACCAGTCTGAGGCAGCAAGCGAGAAGCAAGTCCACTGTGCCCATGTACCGCAGCAGAGGGAAGCATCTCATTAAAGGGTTCCTCAGTGCAGCCCAGAGCCTGTCTCGACCTGGGGATGCCCATCTACCCTCACCACCACCAAAGACACAGCTGGGAAAAGCTGCTTTCTAAAAGGAGTTGAGAGAGTAAGAGAAATCAGTATGTATCTGCTCCTCCTTTTCTTAAGGAATGCATTTCATTTTCTAGTAGGTAGAGAGGGCAACACTCAGCGTTTCCTGAGAGAGAATGGTGTGCAGTCTGGTCAAAAGCAGAAGGCAAAAAGATTTCAGGTTGCTGAAACTAACCACCATGTACCAATACCAGCAGGACCATCCAATTCAAGTAAAAAGTGCAGGTAAATTACTTTCTAACAGCAGCTCCTCTGTTTTTTTTTGGTTTTTCCTCCAGCAGTATGGATCTTTTTAAATCTGGATACAAAGTGGTATGATATGATTTAACAGGGTATTATTCAGGACTCTGTCTCCACACTCACCCTCTGCCTCTCAGTTTCATACAGGTGAGTCTAACATGACCTGATTTATAAGAATAACTTAAGATGAAAAGCAAAAACTCGTGTGGATGAGCAGGAGGAGCCTGCTAAACGAACAGATTTATACCAAAGACTTTCCTCTCTTCCCTGTAAGGACAGAAATTTGCTCTATTCCCAACCCCACACATCCAGCTGGGAACTCCCACACACACCACAGTTTTGTTTTGTTCCAGCACTTTGTTGGGGAGAAGAAAAGATGGAACAACTTTGGGGTGGGAAGCACATGAATAACATGATCTCTCAAAACGAGCAGCTGCTCCCTGCACCTCAAGGATGCATTCATGTATCATTCAAAAAAAATATTAACCCACACTTCTACATGACTTTAAAAACAGATTTCCAAAATAATTTCAGCTTTAGTAACTCCAGGTGCTAATGAACTTTCTAGTAAGTATGGTGTTACGTCCTGATTTTTCCCACCAGGTTAGACAAGGAAATTATCCAGGCAGCTACAAATCAATTGCACTCTGAGTGTAATTGCCCCTCTTGCTGCCTGCACCATGACAGTGAGCCACAAAGGAACTTCACATTAAACAAAATCCGTTCTTGCTATAACTTCACACCAACATTTTTTCCCCAACCACCAAGTGAAAATTGTACACAAAGCTGATCTAGCAGTACCCCGTTAAATAAACAGGCTTTCCTCTAGCAAGAGTTCAAGGACAGCAAAGATCTTTTCAGACCTGAATCGACCATGGATGTCATCTTAAGTCACGTACTCCTGCCTTGGTATCTTGGGAAACTCAAAACTGAGAGTACCAAACGGCACACTCAAGCGCAAACAGAAAACAGCCAAGAAATACATTCTAGATCATGCTCCAGAAACAAGAGGTAATTGAATCTACTATGATATTATCAAATGTCATAGACAGGCATGAGCACAGTTATAAGAGCGCAGGGTGAGGAAAAGGGTCTCTCTTTCCCCCCAATAATCTCCTGGGCCAACTCTTCAGAGGTACTGAGACTTAGCCGTGGCACCTTCATCCTAAGAATCACAGAATGGTTTGAGTT
>NW_010264158.1:0-6222 GCF_000690775.1 Eurypyga helias
GGGTAACGAGCAGAGAGAAGGCAGCGCTGGAGGAACCAGGGCTGGTGACTCAGGGGGTAGATTCTTCTGTCTGAGTCAGTATTGATCCAAGCACCCGCACGTGGGGCTAAAGTTCTGAATTAGAATCATAGAATGGTTAGGGTTGAAGGGACCTTAAAGATCATCTAGTTCCAACCCCCCTGCCATGGGCAGGGACACCTTCCACTAGACCAGGTTGCTCCAAGCCTCATCCAGCCTGGCCTTGAAGACAGCCAGGGATGGGTTTCTACTAAAGCTGATGAGTTTTGAACACAACCAAGAAACCCAGCTCCTAAACACGGCTTTTGAAATGTCTGTGGCCCTTTCTCAGCAGCAGTGGCATTTACCCAGTATCTTGACCTCATTCCAGCATGGAAAATATTTCACTCACCTCCAGATCCCTCTGTCACTTCAACGAAACACTTTATTCTTCACTACTGCAGCACAATGCATTAGCAAGGATATGCAGTATTTCATGTTGCGTTTTGGCTTTAACACTGGCCGAAATGGCTTGCACACACATGACAGAACGTGTTTGCATATGCCGTTTTTCATTCGTATCAAGGGATATCCTGGGCGTCCTGCACATGCACGCACTGTACTACAAATGTTAATCAGAAAGCTGCGTAGGTAAACAGAAAATCACACTCCTCAAAGCCCAGTTTATCTCAGGGCAAATAATATCAGGGGGTAGCTTTTGACTTCATGAGGTGAAGTTCTTTTGCCCCCAACAGTTCACAGCGAAGCACAAGCGTCGCTTAGTGTCACGGAGGCAACGGCCTTTGTCACACGCAGCTCCTCGTGAAGCAGCGTGCCCGGTCTGAATAGGTCCAGACACTCTTCTGTGCCCTGTTAGAATCATAGAATCACAGAATGGTTTGGGTTGGAAGGGACCTTAAAGCTCATCTAGTTCCACCCCCCCTGCCATGGGCAGGGACACCTTCCACTAGACCAGGTTGCTCCAAGCCTCATCCAGCCTGGCGTTGGACACTTCCAGGGATGGGGCATCCACAGCTTCTCTGGGCAACCTGTCCCAGTGCCTCACCACCCTCTCTGTGAAGAATTTCTTCCTGATATCTAATCTAAACCTCCCTGATTTCAATTTATACCCATTGTTGCCATTACCATCTGCAGCAGAGGTGATCTGCAAAGGTGACCAGCTCTGAAACATCTGTGCTTGAGCCCGCTTCGTACCCGCTCTGCTCGCCTGTCATGGCTGAGAGGCCTCAGTCCATGCTCGTATGCCAGCACTGAATCACACAAGCTGCCCGATACTTGCTTTGATACGTGATGACAGCTCTTTATAGGTGTCAGAGAAAAACAAGTGAATGAAGAAGCAGTTCCTGGTGGCCTCTGCCAGCTGTTGACAATACCCAATAATTTGCTTTTCCTGAAACAGACCTGATGCCTCGTGGATGATGTGGCGCGTAGGTGTTGTGTCAATCGATAATAATTAAAAGTTGCTGAAGGGCAGGAACAGCAGCTGTGAGATTTCTTACTGCTTTTTGTTCACAGGGAAGTGGTGTCAGACTCTGCTTAGTGATTGGTGTGATTTACTGTCGCATTTCTCTCATACGCTTTAGCAAGGACTTTCACAAGCGGGTTGATTTTAGACCCCAGCTTTTAAAGGTCTAAGACAAATGGTTCATTCATAAAAAATCTTATTTGTGAAACTTTGTTTAGCATCTAAGCAGGTGTCCTGATTTGTAAAAACTTCTAAGCTGTTTGCTCTGTGGGGCTATTTTTATTATTCAATCCAGATCAGTCTCCCTGATGAGAATTTTTTCTTAGAAATCACATGACTTCCTAATTTTGGACTTTACGGGTGTGCAGGGTAAGGAATGAATGGATAAAGGATTTCACTCCCCTTCTGTCACAGGCAACTGCATCATTTATAACAATAACAAGGTCTATATAACAATATAACACTTTATAACAACATCAAGCTCATCTTAAGGGTAGGTAGTGTTTTTATCCTTGCGACTGCTCAGAAGTTGGTGCCAGAACCTCATGAGTTTGGTGATTGTGTATTTCTTCTAATAGGCTTTAATTGGTGTCTGGGGGTGGGTGGGTTCTCCATGCACCAAAGTGCTATAAGTCTGCTACTCTAACAGGAGGAATCAGATGTTCAGGCTTGAAAAAAAGTATTTTTTCAAGCATTCTTCCAACAGTATCAAGAAATACTTGCTACCATGGCTGTATGTACAGCCTAGTGATGTATAGAAGACCCAGCTGCTCAGAAACATCTCTCTGAATCGATGTGTTTATATTCCAAGGGTACCTCTAGCTTCCTGCACTGGCCAAAACCCCCTTCTACACTCCAGCTCCTTCCCCTGAACCACAAGCACCGTAAGACTTGCAACGAAATGCTGGGAAATGGCAAGGCTAGAGCCAGAGGTGACCAGCAGTTTTGGAAGTCAAAGCCAATGGCTCAATACTTCCACATCTATTAGCCCCGATCAGTCAGGAACTGATATCTGTAGTCAGAGTGCCATTGTCAGGGCCTGGGATTAATGGCTTCTCCTTCAGCAGCTGGTACAGACCCCTTTGGATGCAGGAAGCAAACATGGGATACCCCAGGTTCGTCTACAGCCATGGCTCTTAGCAAACATCTCTGGTGCTAAGCAAGCAGGGAACAAGTAAAGCGGTGGTCTCCGTGTGCAATGCTCCCTTGTCTAATACATCAGCAAAACTCTTGTGTGTGAAAACAAATAGCTGTATTTAGGTGTTCCTAAGATAAAAGAGAGAGAGTTTATTTTCCGTTTGAAACCTCTTTACTGGTTAAAATGTTTCTATTTAAATTATTCTTCAGTGAAAGAGGCGTTTCAGATAGAGTGTATCTAACAGAAGAGTGGATGCAGTGAGAAATGTCTTCATGCTACAGAATATTTAGACATTTCACTGGAAGCCAGACATGTCTCTGACAGAAGGATATGTGTTGTGCAACTTGTTATTCTAACACAACAGACAAGAAGTTCTGCCATAGAGCCCTGGAGGTGATACCCCAAGCTGTCTAGAATTGCCATGCTGCTTTCTCTCTACAACTTCTCGAAAACCTCCGCGTATCACTAGGCTAATGGTGTTCTACAACCAGAAGGGGAGAATGGGCATGAGGCACCTGGAATTACACTGTCATAATGTGGCGTATCTACCTCATTCCATATTTCCTTTGTTGGGCAATGTAGCTGAGGTTTTGGCTTCCAGTCAAAAATAAGTATTTTCCCAAGAGAAGAAATTGGATGAAGAATTAAAGAAACACCACAAAATGACTAAAACACCACCCAAGAACCATTTTGCACCACTCATATTTTAAAGAATTGAACACGGTTTTAGTGCAAGGAATAACTGTACGCTAGCCCTAGGGTTATGAACTGGATAAGCTATTAGGAATTTTCCATTTCTAACTGATTGTGATCTCACATCAATGTAACTCTGCTCACTTTAATGGAATTACTTCAGAATTACTCTGATGGGAAAGCAGAACGAGGTCCTGTGATTCTATAACTATTTATACTAAGCTGCTTGCATATGCCTCCAAGAGGAGCAGATTTTAAGAAAATACAGTGGAATTTAGAGCCCATTTTTCATCAGTTCATTTAATCAGTTTACTCTGGTCTACTGATCACTTATGCTGCTTTGCATGTGATTGTCCTTATAAGTGAGGTCAGCTTTACAGGGATAGGAAATACCCTTTATAAATCCAGCTGGTATCATTAGAAGAAGACAGGCAAGTTGGGCACGTATAATGTTTTTTTCTAATCTTTTTAAAGACAAATTTTCACCGGTAATTAAGCATTTATTGTTCTGTGTCATAGTTTCTAAGGAAAGATGAGTTGTATTTCTATGACCCTAAGCTGGATCTTGATTACTTCTGCTTCTGTCAATAGGAAACCAGTGCTTACCTGGCTGGCGTGACAACTGAAGGTTTGTAGAAACACCCTGAAGTCCTCAATTCCAATAGGGCATATCGTTCTCATCCAACTAAATACATAACCCTGTGCTTAGCTTTAAGCATCATGACCAGTATCACTGAGGTTGGCATGCTCTGAGGCACTGTGGCCTTGCTGTGCAACCTCTTCTTCTACTGTAGATCGCCTGAAAGTGTCAAGAGGATCCACTGCCCGGCTTTTCCCTTTTGCGTCAGCCTGATCGCCAAAGGAACTCTTTAAATGTTGTATTAGCAGAGTTGCTAGGCAGAGAAGTGGTCTTCAGTGAGTTCTCAGCTGCACTGTGAGCATGGGGAGACAGGGCAGAAGGAGTTCGAAGGGCTGAAGTTCTCTCCCTCTAGCTCCTCTCTGCACGCTGTATGTAGCATGTCTATGAATGTGGGCTGTAGAGTCAGAAGTGCACACTATCATTTACGTTGACAGACATCTCTGTCAAGCTCAATGCCCCACTTAGAGCAGAGCTAATTTCAGTTCTAAAGAAGGTTTTTCAGGGTCTTCTCGAGCCAAGTTCTGAATATCCCAATATTCATTTATAATATGCCAGTAGGTGCAGGACCAGTTATCTATAATGGAACAAAACAGAGATGGAACAAAATGAGGGCTGGAATCAGATGTGGTTCAGGGTTGGAATCAGATTTCAAATGGACTTAAGCTTCAGGGATTTTGTACTGTTGCCTTGGCCTTTTTCTCTAAGGGTCTCTTAAAATTACTTTAAATGGAGAGGAACAGTTTAATCAGTCGAGTTCCATGGGGCTGAATCCAGCAGTTATCAACATCCCCAGAGGAAAAGAAGTAGCTTTGCAGTTTCTTGATTAACTGAGCATAAAATGAGCCACCCTCCCCTTTCTGTTTTAATTAGATATGAATGAACCAGTTCAAACCACATAAAAACTGACTTCTGACTCCTCTGCATGTACATTAACCACTAGGTCATGATTTTATTTTTTTTCCCTGAGAAAACCAATTTTCCCAGAACAGGAATGGCATTTAGAAGCACTCCCACCATCTTTTTCCCCATCCCAGTGCTTTCTTACGTGCGGCTGTCCAAGTGGCAGGAGGACCAACAGGCAGTGACACCTGAGAGCAGTCGGCAAGAGCTGGCAGAGGCAGCTGCTTGGGTGGTCATCTGCTACCCATCGTACAGCTGCAAAGGGAAGGAGAGCAGGCTGGCATGTGCAGGTTGCTGGCCAGCCTAGAGCCTGTGCAGGGTGAATTTCTTTTTGGGGGGCGTGGGCTGGGAGGTGTCCAGGGGCAGAGCAAGGGAAAGCACGGCTTCCACAGGGATGGAAGCACTTCGCAAGAGGTTCAAGCGCAAGCTTTCTTTGCACCAGCTGTAACCCCCTGTGTTCTGGCTGTTACCCTGGCATGCCCTCCAGGATGGCAGTGCAGCTTTGCTTCTTCCTTATTGAGTAAAGAAAATGTGCATGTGTGTATTTACTGTGAAGGAACAGTTGCACTGAAAATTTATCCATCCCACAGTAACTTGTTCCTGTATTC
The DNA here is from genome assembly GCF_000690775.1 of Eurypyga helias. Lineage (NCBI taxonomy): Eukaryota > Metazoa > Chordata > Aves > Eurypygiformes > Eurypygidae > Eurypyga > Eurypyga helias. The sequence goes on from NW_010264158.1 coordinate 5,463, forward strand.
ACATCTCAGAAGTCTGTCTCAGATAATTTCTGATTTCATTCCTCTGAACACCTCCATTTGTTTGTGATAAATACCTTAAGACAACATGCTTACAGATGCTCTTGCAGCAGTTGGAATACGTGCTTGGTACGATGCATCCTGTGCTTAGGAGACATGTAGGCTGGAACCATGACCTACAACTTCTCATCTGACAGGACCGACCATGCAGTGGGAACAGGGAAGTAAGAAGAGAAAGCAAACGATGTGGCAAACACCTTGAGAGAGATCTGAAGGCCAGTTTCCCTAAAAAGCAGAAAATATGTGTAAACCCCTGCATCACCAGGATGTTGCCTGCACAAGAAAAATGAACTGCACAAGAAAAATGAACTGCACAGGACAAGTGAACTGTAGGAACTGCACAGGGAGAGTCAAGGTAATCCCAGACAAGGGCAGTTGTGTCGGTGTGAAAGCTCTTTGTATATAAGCTAGAAATCCCCCTGTGGAGAAGGACATCCATTCAGATATTAGGCATTTTTGTAGAGATTCCCAGGCTTGAGAGCAGTGCGATATGGATGGTCTTTTTAATAAAATTAATTACACTTGTACCCAGTGAGATATAGAGCAGGCTGATGAAGAAAGGAGCAGGTGTCATACCAATGGTGTGACACCAGTAACAAGTATGCCTCTGTCACAGCCCTAGGCCCTGACTTCGATTACATGTAAGTTAGTAGGAAGAGCCCTTTAGACCCCCACATGAAGAGAGACATGGAGAGACATGGAT
>NW_010264159.1:0-950 GCF_000690775.1 Eurypyga helias
GGATCTGCTGTGGGATCCACCCGGCCTGCGGGATCTGCGGCACCCGGGGAGGATGATGCGCTCTGGAGCAGAACCGCGGCTTCACGTACGGCTGCAAGGAACACGCAGTGTATCCGAGGGGAGGGATAGTCATCCCTACAAACTTCAAATCCCTCCCACAGCAGCTCTCCAAGAGTTTTGTTTCCAAAGGTCCCTTCGGAGACTGAAACCTGCCCTGAGGCCGAGCTTGCTGATCCGAGGGAGAGGCGGAAAGACGCTGCGAAACCCGCCCGCAGATCCCGACTGCGCTTCCGTACGGAAACAGCGCGAGTTGGGTGCCGTGGGGAACCCTCCCTGGCACTTTCCATGCGCGAAGTAACGTGCTGCTTCTCCTTTAACTTCGCCCCCCCCTCACACATTCCTCCCATCATCCTCCCCGCTTCGCAGCCCTCTCTCCTCGCCTCCCTCCCAGGGTTTTCCAGCCCATCCCTGCACATCACGGAACCGTTTTTCCTCCTGTCCCCAGCGAGTCTGTCCCAATGCAGCGTGTCACCAGCGCGGCTTCTTCCAGGCTCTTCCTCTCCAAGCGTAAAATCCTCCTTCAGCTTCTCCGGTTTTGCTGCCCCTCTCCCTCAGTTGCTCTTCTACCTCCTAAAGAGCCTCCCCGGAGTTTCCCTTCTCCGGGCTGAGCCCCCCAACTCCCCCAGCCTGTCCCCAGGGCAGAGGGGCTCCAGCCCTCGGAGCTTTTAATGCCTCTCCGTATTCCAGGCTCCTCCACATCTCTCCAGCTCGGCTGATCACATTCCCTGTGCTATCAGGAAACTGTCCTTTTGCCTCCAACCGGCCCAGCGTGTCGGACACAAACTCACATCCCTCAAATACGACCACCCACCCCTCGAACGAGACAGGAATGTTGTGCTCGCTCTGCGTTTGCGCAGCCCCAAACACCAGGCTTGTGCCTGGAAATACTG
>NW_010264160.1:0-502 GCF_000690775.1 Eurypyga helias
CCCAATTCTTGCAGCCTTCTTGCAGTAGTGTAAATATACACTACTAAATACCAATTTTTATGCTTGTTCCAGTGACCGACTCCCCTCATTATTTAAAATGGCAGATTTCAAGTGAGTTTTCCAACAGCTTTATTTTGAACAGCTAAATCCATGGCCGGGTTTGCAGACTGTCTTACTCCAACTCACTGAAAACAGAAAGTGAAATTCAGATCACTCCTAGCTCTATAGCAAGGAAAGCTAGAATTGCTTTTGTAAATATTGACATGGCTAGAGAAATTTCACGTTAAGGCGGGAAATTTGGGTCTTCCTTCCACAGATCTTGTAACTCCATTTCGGAACGGAGAGGTGAAGAAGCAGGGAACACCTTAAAATACATTCCTCCTAAAAATTTAACTGTCTATACATGATGCTCGCATGATGTCATCTTTGTAAGTCTCTTATCTTTTAAATAAAGAGGTGAGAACATTCAAAGTTTGAACTATTGTCGTGGTTTAACTCCGGC
>NW_010264161.1:0-249 GCF_000690775.1 Eurypyga helias
TCCCCTCCCTAAGCGTGTCCCCAGCCTGATCCAAATCCCATGGGAACAGAGGCAGGGATGCCTGGCAATCGCACTGAGGCCATTGCATGGGGGGCTTGTCACATCGTTGTGGCTTCGGGATGGAGCTCAGTGGGCACAGCCTGCCTGCTCCCATCCCCTGCCCTTCTCCGTGGGAAGTCTGAAAACCCCGTGGCCGGGAGCAAATGGCTTGCCACCATGAAGAGTGGCATCTCAGTGTCACTGGGAGCT
>NW_010264161.1:359-616 GCF_000690775.1 Eurypyga helias
GACGCTGAAGCTTGCCGTCCGCGGTCTTCTCCACCGTGATGGCGTTGATGATGTCGCTCTCGTTGCTGTTGGCTGCGGGGATGGGTCACGTCACCCGGGGGTCCAGCAACGGAAGCGGGATGTCCCTCTTGCTGGGGATGTCCCCAATCCCAGGAGACCTCTCCCTGCCCCCAGACCCAGGTGTGTGTCCCCCCCAGCCACGCAGGTGGGCACCCCACGTACCTTCGATGGGGGTGTTGATGAGGATGACGCGGCCC
>NW_010264162.1:0-977 GCF_000690775.1 Eurypyga helias
GAAGAAAACCCAAGATTTTTAAAAAAAAGTTAGTGGAAGATGTTCTGGGACCATTATCCATGGAAGAGCACATGTGCAGATCAAAGCTTTGGGTTGCATAGGATTTATAAGGGCAAAGTAACAACAGTGGCAAGCGAACGGCAGACACTGGGATTGTCATTTTAATCACTGGAAATGGGTTCGAAGGGCACAGACTGAAGGAAGATGTGGGAATAACTATTAAAGAAACAATGGAAATTACTTGTGCCCATAACGTTTGTCACTTGGATGCAGAAGGGGTTGTGCAGGGTTTCCCGGCTGGGCTGGGGAGGAGATGGGCAGGAAGATGCCACGGAGCCAACAGCTGCTCCTGTCCTGATGGGCTCTGGACCATTTTATAGTCCTCTCGCAGCGGCGAGGGATGGAAAACCACGGCCCTCGTTGCTAAGTGCTGGCGAAGAGCTTCCTCAAGAGCTTGTTAAAAATTAGTGGGGCGAGCAGCATGCTCCAGAGCAGCTAACAGCAGAAAAAACAAGCCAAGAAGGTCAGGGCAGAGAGCGACTGCCCAGAAGAGTGGGCTCTGGTGAGTTTTGGGGTGGATATTAGAGGGGTGCCAATCTGGCTCGCACCTCGGGAGGTTTGCTTAGGCCCAAATCTGTGGTCAGGCCAGGCTCTGTCACTCAGGATGGTAAAGTTGTGCTGGTGAGGCAGTACCAGCCACACTCTGTCTGGGGCACAGGGACTGGGCTGGAGACCGGGGTCCTCTAACCCCCAAAACTCATTAAAGCTGTGACACAAGCACTCTGTCTGTGTCCAATCTGTCCAAACAAGTTTCCATATTTACCTATAACTGCTCTGTCTTTCATGCCATGCTCCCATTTACCCTCCTTTCTTGCAGGATATCTTCATCCTTCATGAAGGCAATTGCATCTCATGCAGGAGTGTTACAACCCACCTGTATTCCAAAAAAAAAAAAAACCAAACATTCTTAAAGCACA
>NW_010264162.1:1008-37186 GCF_000690775.1 Eurypyga helias
AAGAGCGGAACAACCTTTTCCTTCCCAAAGACTTTCACTGCAGGCAGTACTCAATTTTTGCCTCCCAAGGAGGAAAGCTGCTCTCTCACCCGTGTCTTCAGCCACCTCAGGGGTTAGCTCTCAGAGATGGGAACTGGCTTTTCCCTTGGCTGTTTCAAATTCTGCAGTTTGCTGAGACCTTCCATAGGAGTTGGAAGACACCCCCAGATTCTTCCTAAGCCATTTAATCCCCTGCTTCTTCAGTAATAAGATGAATAGTTCGACTCACTTTCAAGCCCCAAAGGATTGCCCTTTTCCCTGAAACAACTGAAGATGTTATCTCTCATTTCCCTATACACCTACTCTCATATTTCTTTAAGTTTATCCCTGAAAGCCCTGAATTCTTCTTGCTCACTTTTCATGGCCTGCAGCTTTTCTTTTAACATTAAGAGCATTGTTTCTGGCAAGACATTAAGGTGCTCATCACTTGCCAACCTGAAAGCCATAAATACCCCATTTGCATTCATATTTTTGATAGTCCCTCCATCTCTGCTGCGATGGCATCTCTCCCCTCTCTGAAAAGCCTGGCTGTCTCCAACTTCTTGGCCCAGACTGGGTTCTTTCACCCGGGCTGGGATCTCAGCATTCCTCTTTCCATCTGAGGTTACTCCAGCTCTGACAGTCACCCACTCAGTCCAGCAACAGGGGACATTGCTTGGCTTGGACTTCAGGAGCCAAGTTCTCTTCTGCCTCAGGTGCCTTCTCTTGCAAAAAAATCTCATCTCCTGGTGGAGTCACCTTAAAACTGCGAGTTTGGAGAGGTTTTGGCAGGCTGCTTACAAGCTCAGAGAGAGTTTCTCTTTCATTTTGTGTGCTCCGATGGTGCTGCTTGTTTGCAGTGGTGGCTGGTGTTCCTCAAACAGCTCTACTGCAGGGTACCTTCAGCATCACTCAGAGTCAGCTGCAAGGTGTTAAATTCATCGAATGCGATACAACCTGGCATGGCCTGACTGCTTCCACATCCACAGACACCCACTGCTTGTGGAACAAAGCGTTGCTTGAGTCTCTTCAACTACAGGCTACATTTCTCTAGAGATTTAGCTCCAGCGGAGCTGTTGCCTGTTCCCTTTTTCCTTCACTGATTTCTGCAGCTCCAGCAACCCCTTCCCTGGTTTCCACCACAGTAAAGACAAAATCTTAGTCTGCCTTTATTGCTGAGTTATAAAAAATGCTTCAAAGCGGACAAAACCAGATGTCCAATGGAGTGTGAAATGGGATGAAGCGAGAATGACTCCCAGAATTTGTGATTACTGGCCGATATTTTTATGCCACCGGATTTTTTTAGGTCTTGTCCCCTTTTAAATCAATTTCAGGACTTCAGTAAGAAGGTCTGAACTATGAAGTGCAGGAAAGACCAGCCATAAAAAAAAAGAGCAAAGCCCTCAAAAAATTATGGCCAGCACCATATATATCCTGCCAATTAACAGTTTCTTACAGTCTGGGGAGAAAACACCAGTAGGCTTTAGCTGTCCTACATCCCTTGGGGACATCGGCTGTCATAGCCCTCCTTCAACAAGTTCTCAGTGGATGGAGGCAAGAGTTAAAGAAATTGATTCATTCCCATTTTAGGACCAGTAAGATTTTCACTGCCAGCTGCCCACATCTGATGGGTATCCCTGTAGCTGCTTTGAGTTTAACCACATAATTCAGAGATGACAAGTCAGAAATTCCCCAAAGAGTAAAACTCACATTCACCACTTTCCAAGACATGGATGGCATTTCCCAGGTTGCAAACTCTTCCTTGTTTGAGGCTGCAGCGTGCAGGGGAAACAGGGAGAAGAAACGCTAAATTGACTTTCCATTTTTCTTAATATTACTGTGCAAAAGGTACCTTCCGAGACTGATTTTGGAGATGGGCACGGACACCAGCCTTCCCGCCCTACCCTTCCCAGAAGGTACTCTGCTCATCTGCAGCAGCGGCTCGGCCGTGAACATGTGGGGTGCACAGACGTTACCGTTTGAACCCCAGAGTGGAGATCGGTTGTGAACTTAGGGCAGATCACACACAAGGCATTAATGTTTGGTTCTTCTTTGAAGCCAAGTTTGACCTAGTTTAGGTCTTTCTTCCTCTTTCTTTTAGTTACTTTGGCATAAATGAGCTCCCGCAGAGCAGTGATTCGGAGGTCACCCTGTTCCTCCCATCCCACCGTCCTTTCCATCCAGCCCAAAGCCTCGAGCCGCAGGGCTGGCTCTGCTACATCTCCTGCCCTAACTCTTCCCACATCTGCCCCCACCCAGCAGTCTCTAAGCCAAAGACTGTGCTACCAGCACAGCCCAGGCTGAGACCAAGCAGCTGATGAGCTGGCAAGACCCACTCAAAAATGACCCCAAAACCTCTACAGGCCGTATGACCAGCAGAGCATGGAAGGGAAGGCGCCGAGCGCTGCTCTGCATGGAGCCTCTCACACCCAAATGGGTCACAGGAGAAATAATGCAAGGTTTTCCCCTTCTCGAGAGAAGAATCGTGTGCTCTTTATGTGGGAAAGGAAAGCACGGTGGAAGCAGCTATTGCAGCGTGCTGTGTCGTGTGAGAGGCTTGCGCAAAAGCCACGCACAACCGTTTTCAGGAAGAGTGTCATGCTAAAACAAAGAGGATGAAAGCTTTTAGCTTTATAGCAACGAGTTGGGTTTTTTGGGGTTGATGTTGGGGTTTTTTGTTCTTGTCGGTTGAGTTTTTTTAACTCAGACTACATAAAAATAATTCATTTTCATGATGGTTTCCTCATAAAAGGCAGCAGTGTCTGTGCAGAGTTCCCTTACGAACATCAGGACGTTCCAGCCCCCAAATAAAACGGTTGCAGTGATGAAGCTTTCCTTAGGCTGAGCCTGCCAGCCCATCCCACAGGAGTGGGGTGGCAGAGGCATGGCCTACGTGTGATTAAACTGATCCACACCCTGTTCTGTGACCGAGCAAGCAGCTGGTGCCGGGGGGCTGGAGGAAGTCAAACAGCATAGCTGAAGCACTGCATGCCCCCACCCTTGCTGTTACATTCTTTTTCTGGGTCAGTCTGACGGTCCCACAAGATTTAAAGGATCTTTTGTTTAGTCTCTCAGAAAAAAGTGACTTGGTGGCAGATTTTGCCCAGCCTCCCGAATTTCCCCAGCCCCATGCAGACTCACAAACATCCTCTAATACCTCCAAAATCAGGGAAATCATAAAATCCTACTCCTTCTCTGCACTAAAAAGGAATGGAAAGCAATTTCTCCCTCCAACTCTTTGCTGGCAGCAGATATCTATTGTCTTAGGAGCAGGAACAACAACCGGTCGAGCGGGGCTGTGACAGTTGGCTCGGGAGGACGGCACTGACGGCAGCACTGCCCAGGTATGAGGATGACACCTTACGGGGGGCTCCTACACAGGGACACCATTGAGCCGCAGCAAGGTGCCCCCACATTTCAGAGCAGCACCACCACCAGAGTGTTACGTATTTGCCTTTTTTTATTTTTTCCCCCTCTAATGGGAGCAAAATGAGTTCCACACCAACAGCTGAAGTGCACGCAGTTACCCTGGCACTGGTGAAAACCAACCTTGCAGTTTTTTGAGCGTTCACCTGCCATTTTCCTGAAGCACTCGATCTACATCTTCATCCTACTCTTCCCTTTGCTTCTGTATATTCCAATGAACTACTTAAAGGTGTTATCTGTTCTTCTGTGCTTAACAGTAATACAGTCTTTAATGGTACGGGGAAAAGCCTCACAGATCAATGTTTTCACTCTGTGACATCTACCACATACCTTATTTATGTACTAAATCCCCTTCTCCCTTTAAATTAGCTCTTAATAGTGCTGAGGCCTTTATACTACCTTAGCCAAATTGGAGATTTTCACTGAAACTTAACTGGTACGTGGCCTTTACAGGCTTTCAGGCGCTAATGAGCAGTTTACATTCAATACAATCAAGAAATATTTAAGCAGAGCTGGACACGACCACAGCCTTTACAGAAGTGTGGTTGTATATCAGGCTACAGCCGCTTCACCTGACTCAAAGCATGAGTCTAACAGGAAGACAAGAGCTCCTGTTATACCGTCTTTCTTCCCCCTCATCTCTTGGCAGCCTGCATCTGTATCTTGCATCAGCCAGAGTACTCCCGGCTGTGGGTATGTGGGCTTGAACCTCCAAAGTCCATTGCAAATAATTGCTGTTATAAGAAAAGCTTCCACAGGTTTTCATGCTGAGGTTGGCACTGCCAGGATCTGCTTGCGGTAGCTGGCACACGTTCACCAGCTCGGACACAATCAATGCATCACCTGCCTTCTGCATTGAAAAATTGTAGGTCCCATTGCCCTTTCCTGATGTGCTGTGCTCTTTGTAATAAGTGTTGAGAGCTACCAGCTCATTGTGTGACTTCTGGTAAGCCATCTGCCTTATTGCTACAGGCAGCACCTGCCAGCGGGGCACTTAAAGGGCTGAGTGGTTCAGTCCCTCAGCGTGTGCGACAGTCTGAGGCAGGAAGAGGTATGGAGCGAAAAACCAGCCACCGCTACAAAGGGACCTGCTTCTTTTTGACCTTTTTAGCATCCATCAGTGGGAGAAGAACCCCAACTCAACAGGACTCTGCCCTGGACAAAGCCAGGGCTCCATGGTTCATGTCCAAGGGCAGCACCAGGTACCAACCCCACCACCTCGGGGCTGCCCCCTCACCCCATGATCCCAAACATGCACATGACATCCAGGAAGGAGCAAGGCTTGCAGCTCCAAGGAATAGTCATGGGTATCAATACTCCTCCGAGCAGCAGCAGCACGAAATGCTGCCAGTTGTGATTGTCTAATGCTGCTGCTTTTGTCAACCACTGGACATCAGTAAAACATGCAGTTGCACCATCGCAAACCCCATTTCCCCCATGTATTGGGCACAGCGAGCAGCCTGTCGCAGTCTCCAAGACAGGAGTCTGCTGGTGTTAGCACTGTGGCCTGTCCAATGCTGTTTACTCCGTTACAAGTAAGCATGAATGGTGTGCATGGCCTTAAATATCCAAATGTGTTACAGAAGCACTTGGACCAATTACTGAAATCCACATCAGAAAAGGCAAGTTCCTGCTACCCCTCCCGTTTCATTATGAATCCAAGATCAAGAGGTTAAACCAACCTTTCAAAGGTGACCAACACTTAAGCACCTTGGCAGGCTGGCCCTGAGCAGTTAGCGTGAGGCTGTGCAGCGCCTGTGACAGAGCCAGGATCCTCCTGGGAAGACATCTGTTGCAAATACTGGGTTTGTTCTTAAAGACACAAACCTCCTGTTCCTTCGGTAGCAGCCCCGTTTGCTGGTACAGAGGTAACCTTAGCAGGGAGCAGAACGAGGGCACAGAGTCTAAGAAAATCAGATCTTTTAAATACACCTGAGACGTACAACCCATTTCCACTACTCCAAGTCTTACTCAAAACCAAACTAGGGCCAGAGGAGAGTATTTGGAATGAGAAGGGTACAATCTTTTTATATGTTTCTACGAAGATACTTCCACAGGATGGAAAAAATCCATGAAGTGCCCTTATTTACGACGGAAGAACTATTCCCATGGGAAGACCGTAGGTGTGCTTGTTGCTCAGCCCAGGCACATCCTCTTGGCCAAGCAGTGGGTGTCGATCCCTGTCCAGTAAAGGTATCCTGTATTCACACCAGCCTTTAACTGTCTCCATGGCAGTTCTGCCTACCCCATCAGCTGACCACCCATGAGGAAAAGTTAAAGCTTTATCACTAGCACTAGAGTGATGCTTTTGGACCTTACCCTCATAACAGAAGTGGCAGAGGAGAATTTTTGCAGCTCTGGTTTGGCAGACAGAAGTAGGAGGCTGGATTTAGCCAAGCAAGCACTTTGCTCCTCCAAGAGCATTTTCATGTGAGTTTGGTCATGTTAGTTGAAACTCAAAGTACAGCACAAGGGCTGTGTTATACTGGTGTGGTAATGATCTCCTTGCCAGGTTGCTTGGTACTGAGTATCTGGGAGAGGACAGCAAAGCTACCCACTATTTCCTAAACAGAAATGTAAAGGGTCATTTTATTTTGATGTTTCAATATTCAGTTTCAAGAGAGATGCATTTGGAAATACAGACTCCTACAGAATTGGTTCTTAACTGTGCAGTTTGCCCCATTTGTGAAAGGATTCTGGATCTGATGCCCAGTAAGACAGATAAGCATTCTTGTGCAACTCGATCACCTTGCCAGAGCCTGGGAGCTTCCACAGACACCAGTGCAGAATAGGCATCCCTGGTGGGAGATCTTCCAGATCCCTGTCAGGATCTTCCAGAGATCCTGACATTTGTGGTGATTACATGCTCAGTGGCCACAGAGCCAGTTTGATCCCATCCGTGTGTTCATTAAAGCTTAGGAGTACAGCTGAAAACTGGATAAAGTGTAGGAGTGAACTTTATTGTCATTTTAAGTTATTTTTCTTATGAAAGATTCTTTCACGGGTATCCTTAAAAATTACATTTAGGTAATTCTCAATAAGACTTCTATAAATTCCCTGATTACTTGCTCTTTGCTGACTTTCTCACTGCCAATAATTATCGTGGTTTGCCCGTCTCCCAGCAGAACCTTTCTTATTTTCCTAATTAAAATTCCTTTGTGGCCATCATCTAAGAACTCATAATCCAAAAAACTCACGCCATTGCACAAACCAGATCCAACTCATACCTAATGTAAGCCCATTGCAATGGAGTCAACAGTTACACCCAAAACCAAAGAACTAAAGCCTGCAAAGAGCTCCTGGGCTCCTCCAGCCTGCCTTTCTCCCACTGGGATTACTTTTAACCAAACCTCCCTGAGATTTGTAGCAATCTAGTTTTCAAGGGACTAACCCAGGCTTTAATGATCTCATTTCCAAGGGCACATCCTGATTTTGCATCTGCATTTTGCTTCTCCCCACCCTTAACAGCTCTGCGCACTGCACTAATGAATAGTGGCATCCCCAGTGCTGAACCCCTTTATGACCACCTTAAGCATCGCTCGGCTAAGCTTACCATATTTTGCTGGTTTAACCTTTCTTCTCCAACACCCCAAATATTTTTTCCCTTCTCACAACTCTTAATTAGCTAAGGAAAAACCCCAAACCCTAGTGATGCCCAAACCTGAACACAGCCACTGATGAGGAATATGTAATATCATGTGGTAGTGGGTAATACCATGAAAATGCCCATTTGTCTGGATAACTGAGGTTCATTCCAAAATCATGCCTAACATGGAAACTAACACACCACCCTAATGCCAATTATTAGCTTCAAAGGCAGCAGCACAGACTAATGCTGCAGACAGATAATATCAGACATCCCTATATTAAAGCAAACACAAATGATTTAATTTAATTTCAGATTCACCTGGAAAATTCTGCCCCTCCCGTTTATTGTGCTGGTCCCCACGTGTCATGGGAATGACATCAGCTGCGTTCACCCACCCGACCTCCGTCCCAGATGGCATTGCTGCTCATTTGCTAACCAGGGTGGGTGGCACCGCACCTTGGCTTGCAGTCAAGCCCGCAGCCGCAGCATACTCGAACAGCAGTTACCGGCTATATTAAGGTGAAAATAAGACTATTGGGGAAGAATTAATCATTAACTTTGAGTATTAACAATAAAATGGCAGTCTCTCACCCAAGTTACAATGGGGTTCTCATCTAATGGGTATCAAAGAAGTTTAAAGTCATTTGTGCTGTACACTAAGGTTACAAGATACCTTCTGTTTCAACCCATTTTTAATAAGGCATTTTATTTTTCAGTTTAGTAGCATTTCAGTAGCTCTCAGAAAGTTTTAACTAGCTTGTTTCATGGCATAACATGTTGCAACACATGCTGGTTGCGTGACTATACTGACTAATCCATGTGGGTCCTGTTGGAGAAACCACTCAGGTCAGTGGGAACGGTCCAAACTGAAACCAGCTGTTTGTGCAAGCTTTTGTATCAGCCTGGTTCGTTTCAAGAATTAACTCGCATCTGCTCTGCCTAGTGTCAGAAGATCTGCTCTTCTCCAGGTACTTGTGTTTCTGGAGCTTTCTGGTCCATGAAAAAAACATGCAGGGAAGAACCCATTCCCAGCCAGTGGCCCACAGTGAGCTGCACAGGAAGGTGAAGGACACACAGACCATGCTGGAGTCCTACACCCCATGGACTATGTGGAAATGCAAGGAATGGGTATAGTTTAGTTAAAAGAGAATATCTGCATAATGCATATTTACCTTTAATTGCCAAGAATAAATTCCATTAATTATTTTATGTTCCTTTTCCAAGGTTTCTGGCTTGAGTTCTTTGCAAAGCAACTGTAGGTCTTTCAGCACAATCTTGCACATCTGGTTTCATTCCTTAAACACTTTGTTTCCTCATATGTCAACTGCCATATTTGTTCTTATCATACCTGTGCATGGCATGAGTGGTGCCAAGCCATTGGCAAAGCTACTGCAGTTCAAAGTTGGATCTAGACCTGACAAAATATTCCACAGGCATTTCTCCTCTTTCTCGAGTAGGAATTCATCGTCTGTGCGACAGTAGGCATTGCAGTGCCTCCAAGATTTGGGATCTGAGAGTGGAAATTCATAGGCAGCTCCAACAGGATGCAGACAGAGGCGTAATACCTCCATAAACTCACGCATCAGCCGCTCAGCTCCTTGCTGCCAGAACACTGGCTGTAAGGAAGCCTCTTGCAATGTGGATGAAAGCAATGCAGAGCTATAAAAACATTACAAGGCTTTATATAAAGTGCTGCAACACCACAGATTCTTGTCAAGGTTCTCTGCTGATGCACCTTGTAGAATTCTGTAAGTCTGAATGATCCTTATTCATGTGATGGTTATAAAGCCAGCAGAAGCTTTGTAGTCTTGTTAAATTCTACAATTCCCTCCAATACATGGATGTCATTGGGACTCTCAGGGGTTTGAACTGTACATTGAGAAGGGCCCAAGTCTCCAGATGATATAAATCTTTAGCTATAAGAGCACTCTAAAAATTCCCCCTACTCACTTGGAGTGAAATTCGCTGTCGGACAGAGCCAGTGTAAGGTCTGCGTTTCACTTAAATCCCCCTTAAACTGTGAAAACCAAGGGGTATTGCTCAGGACTTCAGCAAAGCAGCAAATTTCAGTCTGACAAATAAAACACTAATTGCTAAGGCATGTCCAACGCCATGACCAGCTGGTGGAATAACTAGTGACTATTTCCCCTCTTCCTCCAAAAGGTGAATTGCTATTTCCATCTCTAACCTACCTAACTTCCATCAGATTCACAGCCATCTCTGCTGGCTTAATCCAAATACTTTGGCTGGAGTTTTTAGAGGATGCTCAGGGAATTACTCAGCCTTACCCCTTGCACTCATCCTAGGAGGGACACACGAGAGGAATATTTCCATCATGAGGAGCTCACTCCATGAAGTCCCTATGAAATGCCAAGTCTAAATGTATAAATCCACTGCTGGGAATGGTCACTGAGACAGCAAATCGTAATCCTGTATTTCAGGATAAGAGTGAAACACACATTTTCAGCTCATCACACTGAGCTTTATACCAGATGCTGAAACCTAGAAATACCTACTCCTAAAGAGGGAGAAGAAGCACGCCACACAACATATCCATCCAGTGGGAAGCAACATGGATTTACAATCCAAAGACATCCATAAATTGCTCAGAAGTGCACAGAAATAAATAATTCACAGAACTGATTTAGCAGACGGTCTGAAATAAGGAATACCTTGCAGAAAATTAGTAGGACATGAATTAGGCTCCTGCCTGTGCCTCCTCAGGGAGACAGAGAGGGGAGCAGGCAGTGGGTCTGCGAGCCTGGGGCACACATCTCCAGGCTGTGGCCCCACACTGGACCATGCACAGGGCCACGTGTGGCTGCAGCACAGCTTGCTCCTTCCTCGGAGCAAGAACAAGAGCCAGGAGACAGCTGCCCATTTTCAGCTTGGGTGGCCGGCACGGACATGCCTGAGCCCTGCCCCAGTACAGGACCAAGACCCACGAGCCTGTGCCCAGTCTTGCAGCAGCCCACGGGGTGATCCCATCCAGGATTGCTGCAGTGCAAGCAGCCCACTTCCTTTCCTCCCTCCCCTCTTTTTTTAATTTCCCAGTAAATTGCTGGGAAGCCTTCTTTAAAAGAGATCAAGTCCATGCAGATTAGTTTTAAATGAACATTTGGCAAAAAGCTTAATTGATGAGCAGGGATTCGGTCAGTATGAAAATCCCATCTCCAAAAGCTGGGGGATGATGGAGTCTTTTTTTCTTTTCCTTTCACAGTGCTGTGGCAAGAAAATTCTCTAAAATATGACAAGGAAGAAGTTTTGACTGATTTTCCTTATTTTTTTTAGTTTTCAGAGATCAATGGGGAGAGTGAATTGGGTTTTTTCCCCCCCTTTGTGGTTTTTTTTTTCCTTCCTGACTGATCCACAGGGCATCACTGCACGAATTGTTTTACATCATCCAAACTGAAAAGCCATATTTCTATCACCCACTCACAGAAAGCAGCCCCCGGTACTCCCAACTGCCAGCCGAAAGCAGGTCACAACGAAACGCATCTCTCTGCACATCTTTTGACAAGAAGTTTTGCTACGTGAACCCCAAAGTACATGAAAACGTTTTGCCTTCAAAGATCTCAGCAGCAGTTGCCTTATTTTTATTTTCACATCATAAAACTCTGCCAATGATTACTAAACGGAAAATGAGCCCAATTAGGAGAATGAGAAAGGAGGAACCCAGACTGACACATACGAGTTTGACCCGAGTTTGTCAGAACTTGCATTTAATGGGTTTAGGTCCATTACCCATTTGTGCAAGTCCTAACCGAGCCCTTTGGGCTCCATCTCTAGGAGATGTACCACGGCTCTGTGGTAATAAGATGTCAACTGAAACCAAGCCAAAGCCCCAGACTTCCTTTCACAAAAGATATAAAACCAGATTCTACAGAACACCTGTGTAAAATGTGATACCCCCTTGGCTTTGCTGTTCTCATGGGGAGGGAAGGAGAAATTTAAGGCATCATTTCTCTATAGATGAATTCAAAACACACCAGAGAGAAGAATCAGAAACTTGGAAGCAAGTATCAGAGTAGGTGTCCGATTCATCTTTTGGACAAAGTCAGCAGAAAAGGTAAGTGGATTTTACCCCATGAGCTAGACACGGTTTATTACGCTGGGCGTACAGGATTGCTACAGAGGGAGATCAAAGCCTGACGCATTATACAGAGACATTAAACGAAGGTTTACCATACCTGCCATGAGATGCAAAACCAAGTTCCTGTGGTCAGTGGAGGCCTCATGGCCTCTCACAAGAGTTGACCACAGCATCCTGGTCAAATACCAATACGTAATTACATGCTGGCTTTAAGCATCCTCTGCTGTGTGAGCACACTAAGGGAACCTTTCCTGCTGGGTCCGGAGAGCCCCACTACCCCTTGTTGGCCCTGGACTTTCAGCAAGGAGTGGGCATCTGATTTTAGCTGATTAGGAGCTATTTAGGCATTTAAGGCAGCCTGCAGGTAGATTTGGACTTTGTAGGGACAAAGCTGCATTGAGGTTTAACACTCCTCGACTGTCTGGTAAGCACGATTCCCCCTTCCATGCCCTGACACCCTCAGCGCTGAGGATCGTGCCTGTAGATAAACTGACCTCCGTTTGCTGCCTCTTAATCAGGACTGAGCTTGCTAAATATTTTAATTGGCAATACCCCAAAAGCAGGTTTCCTGAAGACAATCGTGTTCTTTTTTTAAAGTGTGTCAATAAAGGGGAAAAAAAATGGCGAGTTCTTCCTTTGAAGCTGAGATTTCGAGGTGAATAAATAGGAATGTGCTATCAATGCTGTTAAGATGCACAAACCTCGCAGGTACCATGGCAACGTCATAAAAAAGGCCCTCATGTTCTCACTGCCCGAGCACAAGCCCTGTACCCTCCCCACACTGACGCACAGCACCTTTCTGGGGGAGGGAAGGAGACAGGATGGGACGCCGGTGGAGGTGGCAGCTTTACCCATTTCCATAGCACTGTAATTCCACCAAGGTGCTGCAAAGCCTCAGTGCTGACAGGACAATGTAAAGTTAGTTCAGGCCAAAAACTCTCTTTTATTTGCATACATCCCACTCTGGCTGAAGGAAAACTCCACAAATATCCTGGGGAAAAGAACTGCCATTTAGTGTTTTGGGCCATTCTCAAGAGAAACTTCTGACTACTTATCCAGCCCTGGCTCCAGAGAGACACCAGTAACACTCCCATCTGAAAGATCTTTACAGATTCATTTACCTTTCTCAGCAACAATTTTATTCATTTATTTCCTTTTCCCCCCACTATTAAAAATATGTTAATGCCATAAACATACGGCTGCTCCGCAGAGATGTATGTTACAATAATCACAGTTAATAATAATTTTTAAAAACTCCCAGGTTCCAGCTCTCTGTCCTGTAAGTCATATATGCAATACCGCATAACGTTCTTAATAGCTTAGCTCTTATAACTTCACCCAAATTTTGACCAGAACTCATACAATGCTTTCAGTCGTTTGTATCAAACTATCATAAAAGGAGCCGGTAGGTATCTCATGGAAGCTATTTGTTTGCTATTCCATTACGTTTCATTAGATCCAGCCAGGAGTAATAATAGATTTTTTAAAATTAAGGGGAAAAAAACCCAGCAGTTAGCTTAATTGTTCTAAAAGCAGTTGTTTTCATTTTCTGGTCTTTGTAGGGGTTGTGCTCTTGTTTTTTCAGATGTGGTTACCTTCAGTTTTCTTAGAATAGCTCCTTGTTTGCTCTCTTTCCCCTGCTCACAGGGCACTTGCTCACTGGAGAGCAGATGGATAGGGGAAGGTATCTTTTAAATTTAAAAATAGAAAACTGAAAACCCACATGCAGCTTTTAGTGCTGTGGCTGAGACACGAGCAGCGGCCTTTATGTGGGGTTGCGAGGCTGTTTTAAGCCAGACCAGGGCAGCACACAGGCCCCTCGATGGTATTTCATGCTGGGATGAGGTTCTCCCTGAGGAGACCTGACCGCATCGCCTTTTGCCTTCCTGGAGCAGAGACCTTCGGTCCTTCAGCCAAGGGCCGGACGGCTGTAGGAGGTTACTGAGCATAGCCCAAGCACCTTTCCATCTTCTGAAGGTCTCAGCTACAGCAAGCGGGTGCCAAAGCTGCCAGCTGACACAGACCATGTTGGAGAGTCCCATTTTGCCTTTTTCCTCACTGCTTTTGTGGCTTCTTCCCCTCTTAAACAAGCAAAAGAGAACCTTGCGAGCAGCTCGGCTCCCTGGGGCTTTGCACCATGGCTGTGGGAAAGGCAGAGAGAGCTGGATCGGCTAGGTGATGCTCCACTTTTGCAACAGCACTGATCGCCGTATTCCTTCTTGATGCACAAGCTGTGGGCCACCAGTGACTCACAACCAAAGAAAACTCAACCCAAAGCTGCACATGGGGAAGAAACGCCTAAAAGTTGCATTATTATGTAAAGCAAGTGGGATCTATAGTGCTGAAAATCATTTCTGGGAAAGCCACAATACCAGGCAGAGTGCCACAACCCTCGTCCTGCTTATTGTCCCTCCTCAGCCTTGGCAAGGGCAAATTACTACCCTGATTTATGGCTCCATTGCTTGCTTTCCTCTGTGGAAACAACCCCTGTAGAAATCGAGGCAGCATCACATGGCAAATGGTGCCACCCTCCAGCTCTTGCACAGGAACACATCGCCCACCCATGGGACACCACAGAAACCCAGTAAGGGCTCTTGAGGACACAGCAAAGGGGGGAGAAATGCAGGATAAACACACAGCATTGCTCATCTCGAATTTTTGAACATTAGACAGGAAAGTGAGAGCTGGGCTTTGATCGTGAGAAGTGAATGTTTCGCGCCGGAGGGGATGGCACAGAGACCTGAGCAGTAAGCAGGGGGTGTCTTCACCGTACATTTCCTTCGTGAACCGAAGCAAACCACTAAATAACATAATCATGGCTGTATGATTAACACACACACCCAGCCTCGCTGTGTTATTGCCAGAGATTATTTTGGCTGGTCATAACTCTCTGCATTCCCACTTTGCAATAGTTCAAGAGCAGAAAACTCCCACAAACTTTTCTTCTGGCACCCAAACACTTTTAAACACAACCTCCTAGTCTTCCAAAGACACCTTGCCATGGAAATCCTCCTCGTTCAACCAGGCAGAGCAGGTCCATTGCAGGGAGAGAGGGGAAAACCTGGTAGATAAAGCTTTTAACTTGCAGAGGGGAAAGCCAGGATTGATAAGTGGGAGAAATGAGTGACGATGGGGCAAACCCCGGTGTGGGGGTAATAATGCATCAGCTGCCCCTGCAAACCAATAGTGAGGTGCCACTAGATGGTGACAGTGCCCATAGAAATTAAACTACCCAGGAGGGAACCCCATCCCCAGCACAAGGCCACTGTGAACTGAAAACAGTGTTTGGAAAGAAATAGTTAGCACTTCTCATTTGTAAAGGATGAGGATGAATTTAGGCAGCGTTATGGTCAAGAGCACCAGGAGACGGTGGTTTAGGGATGAATAGAAGAGTGAGCACATACACCAGCCTGGTAGGTGGGAAATGAGCTGTTCCTGGGTGGCCCAGAGCAGAGGCAGGTAAATTCCATGTATCTTCACGTCCCTGTTCCCCTGCACGTCTGGAACTGCAGGCTGAGATCGAGCAAAACCTGGGCTGTGGGATTCACCTGTCATTCCTGGATGGAGCTGATAACCTTCCACGGAGCAACTTAAACTGCTCTGCCCCTTGTCCCCCGTGCAGGAGGAGCCCACATCTAAGAGCTCTTGCTGTTGACCTGCCTGGATATTCGCCGTGTGCTGCTTCTGCCATGCACATTTCTGTTTCAAGCTGTTGGTTTACAGCTCATTCAAAGTAATATCTCAGCAGTGTTATGACAGTCCATTAAATAATGCTGAATTCAGTAAAAATGGGTGATTACTGATAATCACAGACTCCCAGAACGGTTTGAGTGGGAAGGGACCTTAAATCCCACCCAGTCCCACCCCCTGCCATGGGCAGGGACACCTTCCATAGACCAGGTTGCTCCAAGCCTCATCCAGCCTGGCCTCGGACACTTCCAGGGATGGGGCATCCACAGCTTCTCTGGGCAACCTGTCCCGGTGCCTCCCCACCCTCTGCAGGAAGAATTTCTTCCTGATATCTAATCTAAACCTCCCCACTTTCAATTTAAAGCCATTGCCCCTTTTCCTATCACTACATGCTCTTGTAAAAAGTCCCCCTCCAATAATGTATATAAATAATATAATATATGTATTATATGATGCATAAAATCTCTAATCACCAGTGCTGATGAGCAGGAATTGGATTGTAATTGGTTACCTTTGTTTGTTTCCATCACAAACACCTGTGCTAAGGGATGTTTTATGCCTGTAAAAAGGCTCCTTAGACACTTTCTTGAAGTCAGAGTTGTGTGAGAATGAGCAGGTTCACTTAACTGTTTCATCTACAAGCGTGACACATTATAAAGTACCGGATTTGTGTTTCATTTTGTATTAATCACCTAAATGATGCATTTGAGAAAATGCAAGCTTTTCAATAAAAGGGTAGCAGAGGAGAAACTTTTTCCTGGCATTTAATAATCTTTGTCATCTCTGATCAAATAAAATTAAGGGCTCAATTACATTTGGCTGGTTATCTTGTTACTGTAGATGTCTCATCCAAAACACCACCTAAAACATGAGAAGGAGCCCAACTTGAAAAAAACTCTACAATACCCAGATTCTCAAAAAATCTATATGCATGTTGTGACCTGCTGGTTATTAGCTCTGCGCTAGCTCTCAGCTTGCTGCAGTGCAACACCGAGCAAACCTAAAGCAATAGCTATAATTACCGCAGAACAGACAGCAAATCCTTTTTTTTCTTCTGTTAAATAAAGCCACAGCCAGGATGGAAGGAGGGAAAGGGCTGGAAAGGACAGGGAGCTGTCAGAACCAGTGATGAGGTGTGCCAAAGTACGGGAAAGATAATATTCTTTCAAAGATGGAAAGATTAAAAAAAAACCTGTGGGTAATTCTGAAAAATAAGATTACCATAACATGTAATTAATATCTGACTCTGACTCTTTGTTAACTCCTCCTTAAGCCAGCAGAAACATTCTCCTCTCTCCCAAAGCAGCAGCCCCATCAATCAGGCCATGGCTCTGCAGTCACATACACAAGAGCAAATATGGGTGAGCTGTTGCCAAGCCTAACATTGGGGTTAATCACGAGCAAATCAGGTCATTCTCATCCCTAATACAAACCATGCTCATTTACTAAGAGCAGGACAGGATGCTAAGGCAGCGTGGCCGGTGTTCCCCTGGTGATGGAGTCTTTCTGCTGCCCAGTTGCCCAAAGATAAAACATTTGCGAAAACACAATTTAGGAGTGTGTAGAAAGAAAAGGATTTCTTCTCTGTCTTTGCAAACAGCTGGCAAGAGTGTCTGCCGAGCATCTTCCCCATCCCTTTGTGGGTGATGCTGCAAACGCCATTGCCCAGCTTGGGGTTTCTGTCTTGTCAAGCAGAGTTCACACAGGAACACGCAACACCTATGTCACTGCCCAGACCAAGATATTCCCATCGCAAATCCCCTTTGCTTTAGATAGGACAAATTTTACTCATTTCTAAACAAAGCCTCATCTCTTTATATGAAATTAACTCATTTCTAAATGGAAAAAAAAAAAAAGAGCCAGTGAATTTTTTAACAAAAAAAAAAAAATCAGGTTTCGGTTTTACAGTGAGCATGAAACACTCAATTCTGACAGTTTTCACTTTTATTATATGGTGCCTTTATCTGCACAGCTCTTCTCTTGCCCAGGCTAGCAAGCGACTGAAAAGTCAGGGTTTCACCTCTCCCAGGACCATATAACCCCTGAGAACAGAAGCTGCCAACGCCCCTGTTTAGCACCAGGTTTCCCTCCCCAGCGTTAACCAAGCCCAGAGCTCTCCCAAGGGGAGACCTGACACGGTGGGTCCCAGCGCAGGGATCAAGGGTGTCCTCAGCTGCCAGCGCTTCGTCTGGTGGAACCACGGGCCTGGCAGCAGACAGCACGGGAAAACATACCATGTTGGAAGGTGTAAATATCCCTTCTCAAAGTCACGTTCCGACTTTTTCCCAGCCATACAGGCATTTTTGTGAAAAAATGGAGAGGCCCAACCTCACAGTGGTTTTAAAAACCTGATGGGAAAATATCTTATCAATTCACAGATGGGTAATTAGTGCTCAAGGTCAACACCACATCGCCCTTCTTGGAGAAGCTGGGGTGGAAAGGGGCTGGTGGCCCCAGGAGCATCAGCCAGGCTTGAGGGCAAGCAAACACCCCATGAAGACAACCAGAAATTTGGGGAAAATACCTTCAGTCTTTCAAGATCGAAGGCAGAGTTTCAGGAAGAGCAGGCGGGTGCTCTCAGCATCGGCAGCTCCCACACCACGCCAGGAACAAGATGGTTACCAGCCAGGGCTGAGCTCTCGGCCCCAGAGCCCCACGGCATGTCAGGGTGTGAGGTGGGGAAGCGATGATGGGAGCTACGCGGCGACGCAGCACAAAATTCCTACCACAGCGCAATAACCGAAGTGCTTAAAAAACAAACTGCCTGTGGTTAGTTAAATGGAAAATACGCAAGATCGCTCCCCAGTATGCGCTTGCCCCAAATGCGGCCCCACAGCAGGGGCTGAGCAGCTCCCCCGCCCCACACCTGCGGCAGGGCAGGAGTGGGCTCAGCACCTCCCCATCACCTACTCGTGTGCATTTCCCAGGGACAAGCATGAATTAAGAGGTTTTGTGATTTCCAACTAATCATCCCCATCCCTTGCATCGTGGCAGACTCCAAAAATCCCGTCAGGAACACCTTGGTGCTGAGCAGCCTTAGCAGAAGCCTTGTCCCTGCATCAGTTCAACTGAGTTCAAACGTATCTCTGTTTTGGAGAAAATTGCACTCCTTAGCGGCCCTACCTCGCCCACGATAACAGGAGGGCTTCGTGATCGTAACCTGTAGCTCCAAGGTGACAATTATTTTTCCAGACTTATGAAAAACAAAAATCATTCAAATATTGCATCATATAAACAACATGATTCTCAAGCATGGGCTCATTTATTCCATCCCCAACCAGGTGTGCAGTGGAAGATGACAAAGGAAAGGAAAGGGACCACCAAACGTTTTCTACAAGCAAAGAATTTATCTAGGTTTCACTGAAATAATCTGCCATATCCCAGCAGTGAACGCTGCAAACTGTCAATGATTTCCATGTTTCCCTGACTTTCTGGCACACACATGGAAATGTGTTGTTATAAAACATAAGCAAAAATTTCAGACTAATTAAAGGGATTTTATCTGATTAAAATCATAACTTGTTTTTTTTAAAAAAACCAGACATCCTCTTGCCTGTGTGTTCTAAATAGCATCTGAGATTATTATAGCAGAAAGAAGTTTTACAAAGCTAATTTACATCACGCCGCTTATTGTCTTCTGTTTATTTTTGCATGTCTCCCAGAACAGTCTAGTCGCTCCTACCTTTCTTCACCAGCACTTTCTAATCAATGGCGTTTTCAGACTCTCTCGCCCGAAAGCAGAAGACAGGATGGTTCAGTGGTTAGGGCACCAGACAGAAATACAACTCCCTGCTGCCAACATCCCGTGGGATCCTGGGCAAGGCGCTCACCCGCTCTTTGTCTCTACTCCCCATCTGTAAAACACACCATTTTCCTAACTCACAGGGCTGTCCCGAAGCGCACAAGGTTTTATTGGAGCAGGGTAATGAGGTACACACTCAGCTTGTCTGTGCCTCTGTGCATGCCGCCGCTGTTTATCAAAAGAGGCTACGAAACAATTGATGGGAGCTGTATGTTGTAATTGCAGGCAGGAATGAAGCTGTAGGTAAGGCATATGACTTTGAAGAAAGGAGATACATGAAAGCGTGAAAGGGAGCTTCAGTCCCTGGGGTGGAATGTAAATACCAGCTTTCCAGGCAAACACCCTGCTCCAAAATTGGAGTAACTTTATTCAGGCATAAATACTCTGCTTTAAATAGCACAGCACTGCCTTATCTTCCTATCTCAACTATTAAGGAACCCTTTGTTTTTCAGCAGACTGCCACTGGCCTGAGTGATGATCTTGCAGCATGTGACTGCTGTGGTTGATAGTAGCCGAAATAGGATTCGGCACAGCAGCAAGGGGTGTTCATTCTTCTCCAGTGAAATCCTCACACACTGCAGACAGCCTGTCCAAGTGGGGCTGGAGCTGCACAGATGCACACGTGGGAACAGAGAAGGAAGGCCGGACCATCTTCTCCCCCTTCACATGCCATCCCAACGTCCTAGACTGATGTTATGGCCTTGGAGACATTAAACAGCTCTGCAGCCTCCCAGAAGTACATCCCAACGCAGCAGACCCAGCACAGGGCAGGTTGTGATTTCCCACCTCTCCCTCTCCCTGCCCTGCTGTGCCAGTGGAAAGCAGGCAGTTACCAGTGCATCGCGAAGGAGAGTCCTTCCCCGCACCACTTTGGGTGCGTGTGCCCCGAGCTGCCTCAAAACCCAGGGTCTGCCACCTTGGCAAAGCGAAAAACCTGAGCATGGCAGGTAACGCCAGAATCACCGCGGTGGAAGCCACAGAGGAGCTTAACAGCAGTCCCTCCACACCTGCAGCAGCCCAGGTCCCTCTCTGAGCTCCCTTGCAGGGCTTAGGGTGTCCCCAGAAAATCACCTTCTGTTACCCTGAGTCTGAGACATCAACCAGAGGCTCTTGACCATCACTTCTGAGCAGAATCTGGAAAACATCTGGTTTAATTCAAGCATCTGGACTCTTTGCATTCTGCACTGTAAAATACCACAGGTAGCTAAACAAAGGGATATTGGCATAGAGTTTTCCATTTCAAACAGGTAAAATACAGCTCAGAGTCCAAAAGAATAGCCATCTAACAGACAATATAAACAAGTTTGCAGCAGCAGGCTAGCTCTCTCTCTGACCAGCGCAGCATCAGGATATGGCTGGCCCTGCTGCAGCTCTGGCTGTGCTAACGGCGAGCGTAGCTGAGAGAACCACCAGTGCCAGACCTCCTGGGATTATTACCCAGGCAGACTGTTAGGTTGGGCTCTGGTAATTTGAATGTGCAATGGCTCTGGTAAAAGCACAAATTGTGAGTGTTTATAACAACTGAATTCCCATAGCTTGGCTGTGCTGGTGGGAGCTGGTGGCACATGCGTTGCACGTGGCAGGGGCTCAGTGAGCTACACCCTTCTTTGGGGCATGATAATTCTCCATAGGCCTGTTCAATCACTTTAAAACCCTCCATAAATCCAAGTGGGTATGTTCATCACAACTGCTGTGGATGCTGGGTTACATGAGCATATGCTCCTAACACACATGCTACTCCCCAGCAAGGTGAACCCATTGGTTTTCTAAAAATTATGGAGTGATCAGTTCTCCTATTTGTACAGAACCCATGAAAACGCAACAAAATTGTCTGTTTTCTCCCAGATATGCAGATATAGTAGCAATAATCTATCATTCAGTTACTAGTAAGCTTTCATAACCATAAAAATATATACCACTGTATGCGCACTGCTAACAGTAATACCTACAATTACTGGGTAAAGCTCAGTTTGCCCTAAAACTGTAGACTCTAATTACTTATATTTACCTAATTGCAGCTCATCACACCCCTGGCTAAGAGAAGATCAGCAGAACTTTCATGAAGATACCTCTGGTGGTGGTGCACAGGGAGCATTTAGTCCCCTTTGGGGAACGGGAGCAGCAAGAACTAAACCATTTAATCAGTTCCCAGATGACGGCGGCCAGCTCCCAGCGTCGGCCCGTCTCTTCCCACCCTGCATAACGTCACCCTGCAGCAAGGGAAGCCCAGCCAGCCACATCTGCACAACCCATGTTCGTGCACCAGCATCCTCAGAGTCAGGCTCAGCCCCTGGGGAGTCACAGTCAGGAGGTGAGGATCCCATGGATAACTGAGTGGACACATATAGCTAAAGCAGAAGGCAAGTTAATTAGGAACTTGCAAATGCTTTAATACTAATTTCTGATACGAGCTGCTGATTTGAGCCATAGGTACTTATTTATTCAGCAGAAGCATTTACTTGACTAGCCACGTACCCTACGCACATGTTTCTTTTCTGAATCAGGCTTATAAGTAGAGTCCAAACCTAGAGGTTGGGTTTGGTTTTTTTTTTTTCACTGAAGTTTCATAGAATATTAAGAGTTAGAAAGAAAATTAGAAAGGAAAGATTTCTTTACTGAATGCAAATAATTCCTTTCTTCTTGCCACTGGTCTACAAGTGTTTAAGGCAGGGATGGGTTGAGAGAGCAAGAGGTGAAGGTCTTTTCAGGTCTGCAGCTGATCAGTGGGAGCGTGCTGGACTGGCAACAAGCTACACCAACAGCCCAACAGTGCCCTTTCCTGGGAGCCTTTTGGGTTTTAGAGGAAGTGCATGGCTGCTGAAACGGCTACTGGAAAAAATGCAACAGAATCAAAACAACTTAATCATTTGGGCAGAAACCCTGCTGGAAATGTAGAATAATAAAGAGCAAACAAAGCATATTACTGGAATAGCCTGTGTGTTTTCGAGGGTGGCTGGTGGTTCACAAAGGCTGTTTTACCTGGCATTCTGCAGCTCAGAGGTACCCACACTTGTCTGCCCCAGCTCACAACAAAAAAACTCCATGACATCTCTTCTGCTACTCTTTCTTGTGAGCCTGTAACCATCATTTCAGCATGTATCACTCACAGTCAGTATTAGTCTCCTCTCCAGCTGTTTGTTGTTGTTAAAATAATAAGAAGAAAGAAAATTACAATGTCATATTTGACTTCATGGGCATTTTGCTGTAACAAGACTTTACCAGATGTTCTGCCCCTCGATTGTGCATGCCACAAAAGCATGTTTTATAATGGCATAAATACAAAGCAAGATGAAAGTCCTGGAAATGCCTGCATGTTCTTTTCTTAACACAGCCGTATTTCAGAGGGTTTTTGCATCTGTCAAGCATAAATCAAACAGGGGAAAAGGATCCTCAGAACTACCCTGTTCCTTGACAGTCAGTGTTTTGTGTCACAAACTTGAGTCCATGTCAAGAATTATTCTCCTTTATAAACTTCCACTTCCCACATTCATGGTGATGTGGGAGTTAAATGTAACTAAAGGATTTCCAGCCCTGGACTGCCAAGTGCTGGGATTTTCAAGTTTGACTAAATTTATTGATCAGCATTATGAAAGATAAGTAATACGTTCTGCTTAAGAGGGATGTATGTTGGCTGTAATTCCTAATTTCTATTCTCAGCAGTGCCAAAACCTACAGGAGTGGCTACAGCCAAACCTGAGACCTGGGAATAAGGCTTTTTTTCATGCTTTTTGGAGACATGTTAATTAATTAACAGTTGAGATGCTCAGATGAAACTTCCTCATCAGCAAACACATATATTTATTCTGTTTAAACTTTACATGTGACATCGCGGGGGCACTGGCAAGCAGGATATCATATTAATGACAAACAGGTTGAAGCGATAAAAAGTGTTACTGTGTAAGCACAAAATATAGCAGCACCAGGAGAAAGAACACCCATTTTTTTCTGATCTTTCCCAAGCAAAGCTCTATTTGTGGCGAGCCCTCGGCTGCGCGTTACCTATATCCTGTATGAATGAATTCCTTTTTTGTGTGATTGTTCAAAGCCAGTATGTCCGTTTCTATAGAAGCACCCACAGGATCACCAAAAACCACATATTCAGCTCTTGTTAATGTCAGCAATGACGTACCAGAGCAAGTACTTGTTTGTCCCGAAGAAATACAGGACTTCCACCGCTCGAGCGCAAGCCTGCTGCCGAACGCCTGGGCAGAAAAAAAAGTTGTTGACATGAGAGGAAAAACCAGGTTTCCTGTTTGAACTCTGACAGGTACTGGAAGATATGAGTAACATCAAATCTTGGTCTGCTCTAAAGGCAGTCTGTGGTCAGGGGGTTCTCACATTTGTTTGTGCGGAACAGCTTTGAATTGTTTGCAGATACCGCGCAGAAGAAACTCAGAGATTCTTATCGGGGCGCAGGGGCTGTTATGAAATATATGCATTTGTGAACAGGTTACGGGAGATCAAAACGGCTCCAGATGACATGCCTCACATGCTGTAAAATGTGGTAGATGCTCCCGAGATACCTCCGAAAATATCACCTGTCGCAGCGTTGTCGAGTACAGGCAGTGGCCACCTTTATTTCCATTTCTCACTGCGTGGCAGGCGAAAGGAGTTTGGGGGATTTTTTCCAGATCGTTCTTCTTTTTTGTGTGCATGTGTGTCTGTTTGACTGTTCAAATTAACTTTCCTTCATTATGATTTTCACTAACAGAACTACCCAAACAATTGCAAAAGAAACTAGATGCTGGAGAAAATGGCTTAAAAGGTCCTAGTTTTGCCTCAGCTCTGTGCCACGCTCTCCTCTGCAGGTGACACTGCCGGGGATATGGGGGATGATGCCAGCTTGACGGCTCACTGGCTCCTCTAAGCTCCAAAGCCCAGTGGGGAACCTTGCAGCAAGGAGAGCCAGGAGGGATGCTGCATGAGCGTTACAGACTGGTTTACAGCAGAAAGGAAAGCGAATAGATTCGGGTGGGGACACTGCAGGCAGATCCCTCATCAGACACGAGTGTCCAGTCCGGCTCTAAGAGGTGCTGGCAAGAATTTACCATTTGTAAGAGACATCCCAAAGTGCTCTGCCAAAGTTACCAACCAAAACTGCTGCTGCAAGCCTGTCTCCCTCGCAACGCAGGCGCGCTGCCAGCCAACAGCACGCTGCTTCCTCCCGTCTCAAAGGTCAACCCCTGCAAACTTCTCCTCAAGGTGGATAAAGTCTAACTGGTTGACCAAACATGCTGTAAGGAGTTCAGTCATCCACGGACCAGCAGCTCACCCTCCAGCCCAGGTCTCCAGGCGTGAAAAGCTCAAAGGGCCCTGCTCGGTGCCTTCCTTGGGACGAGCAGATCTCCAACTCCAGCATTCACATCTGCTCTCACACGCTTGTGATGCCTTCTCCTTTCAACCACCAATAATGTCGCATTACGGTGCCTTTGTACACACAAAGCTAAGCCTCAGTTTTGCTTACAGTCTAGCACAATCCATTTCTTTCAAAAGATCTGCTAAGAAAAGGCCTCCCAGAGCTCTGCTAAACCCAAGTCACCTCAGGGGATAGATCTAGTTCATATCTCCATGTTACAATTCATCAGATGAATAACTTAGCCGCGCTTTGGCTCATTCATTGAGGCAAAGCTCCCCTCAGAACTATGGATCCCAAATTCATGCCGTCAGCTATCCTATATCCCAGACTAAGTCCACACGAAGAGCTTCCACCGAAACCAGAGGCAGTTCTGTATACGCACCCAGTGAAAAAGACATGGTCCTCCAGGAGGAACGCTCTCCTTGGAGGACACAAACACCTTCATCCATTACCGTGAAACCACCAGGCCAAGACAATGCCAGGAGTTTAGTTAAACTTCTTTCCCAGGCTGTGCCCTGCACAGCAATGGGGGACCCCAGCTGATGGGGCACTCAGCACCACACCGGGTCAGACCTTTAAAACCATCAATTTTAAAGCTACCTGCACATAGCTGTCCTCAAACCCACAGCTGAGAGATAGTGGCACTGAGCTTCTCTGCAAAGCTGGTGGCACCCCAAAGCTAAAGGTGTCACCTCCTTACAGGCTGCAGACCCAAGCTCAGGATGGGGTCACCGCTACAGAGACCCAAACCCAACACCATACAGCTCTGTTGCTCTCTGATTCTGCCTATTCCCATGGATTTATTGATTTCTCTTTCAGTTTTATCTTTCCAACTGGCATGTGTGAGCCTCTTCTACTACAGTGAGTGCTCACAGAAAGCAAGTTTTCATTCTGCAGGCTGTAATACACATGGAAGCAAACTAAAAATTAAAACCATTCAATCAAGGAACAGAAGAATTCCCTACAACAGGGCTAGCCAGTTGCAGCTAAATAACAGTCGGGATTTCAGATCTGGGCTAGTCATAAATTTACATAGCTTGCAAAAGCCTTCCTCGAGCTACGTGTAGTAACTAGCAAGTTTGAAGCAGAAAAAAGCCGCAGGTTCCTTAGGCACCTGATGGGCTCAACCCCTCAGAGCACACGGCTGGAGGAACAGAGACTCAGCAAATAATTACCCCCTTAAAATACCAGGTTCTGTGTTTGTATTCATTTCTGAGCTAGAACCCTTTGAGATAAATTCATGATTTTCTATATTGACTTTTGTAAATTTAATGACGTTCATTTCCCCCACAAGACTGGATGAATTTTGTCAGCTGGATTTTAACTGGTTCTTTTCTGGGGCAGCGGACACAAAAATGTAAGTGATATGTTACCAATGGTGTGATACTGAAATTCCCCTGAAATCACTGGGACCTAAGAGGGTGGTTAACTTATTACTCATGCTTAAGAGCTTTCCTGAATCAGGGCTATAAATCACAAGGGAAAGCTGGAGGAAATCTCTTCTCACTGAAATCATTGCCCAGTCATTTATTTTAGGATATCAGGATTAAACCATTAACTGTTTTGTAGCCATTCATACCAATGTCATTAGAAATTACAGAATGGTTTAGGATGGAAGAGACCTTAAAGATCATCTAGTTTCTTATATAATTAAAAACTCCATAAGACAAAACCCAACAGTATGAAAAATAAGAAACCCATTAAATCCATAAGTAGAAATAATACCAAACTAATTCAGTGTTACATGACACAGCAGTGAAAAAAGATTTTAAAAATGGGAGCACTGTTTTTTCACATGTAGTGCTACAGCATCATAAACTTACAGGAGTGAAGGGTTTGTTTTAGCTGAATACTAATCTACGGCCAATTTTTAAATAATTTTCAAAGTGAAACTGCTTAAAATAACATGTTCCAGATCGTTGTTCCTTTGAGACTTCAAGTACCGGTGAGTATCGTTACATTCAAAGTGCTGTCCCCATCCATTCAGTCTCATTTTAGCAAGTAAGGCCAGGTGTGCTTGTACTCTTTGTAGATTTGGAATATTAATGGACCATGAGGAAGATAATCAAATTTCACCACGAGATGAGAAAGCCAGATTAATTAAATTATTAAATATTATTTCTGTTCATTATGTTCGTTCGGTACAATTTCATTAAGGAATTTTCTCTTTTTATTTAACTCTTCACGCTTATTTACCACTTCATGCTGAAGTGCTGCTACTAAGTATTTTGATTCGCATTTGAATAGAATAATTACAAGGAATAGTTCTCCTAAACTTATTCAAATTTTTCTCTTTTCAACTTTTCCTTTTAGCTTGGATTTTGAGATGGTTAATAAGCTACAACAGGGCTCTGTGTGCTCTGAGCAAAAGCTTCATTTATTATCTCCAGGCTTGCCTGGTAACAAACACGCAATCCAGCCCTGCTCTGTAAATCCTACCACATCACTCCAAAATTCCAGTCTTTAGGTGCCACACACTGTACGTGACTCCAGCCCTGAATTAATATTTATCAGCAATGTTACCCAATTTTATGGTATCAAATAGGACATGCAGAAGCTGAGAAACAAAATAGTGTCTTGACTTATTAAAAAAAAAAAACACTTTTGACAAAGCAACTGATTTTCAAAGTGTCTAAATCTTTTTGTCTTTTTCTCCTTTCTTTTTTTTTTAATTCTATACTTTCAGAATATCTAACCACAAGCATTTGAGCAAACTAGAGAAAAGAAACTGTTGGTAATTTTCTGTAAGTTTCAAAAGCCAGCAGGATATACACGCCGTTTTATGTTTCTATCTATAGAGCCCTGCAGGCAAACGCACAGTGGAACAAAGATAGACATCTAGATATATTTGTACCTGCCGTTCGTGTGCCTATATGGAGATAGATTCTTAATTAGATAAGTAAACAATGGAAACTTTCAAAATTCGTAGTTTGAGTGTACTGAACTTTATATTTCTCTCTCTTCCTTCTTTAGCAATAATTTTTTATATGCTTTCCATGAGTTACGGCTGATCACAAGGCATCCAGCCATGCCAGTGTGTTGTACAGCAGCCTGTGGGCTTTTGGACTTGGGTTTGACCTGCCCTGAAACACCGCCAGACATACAAAGGTGAATATCTGTGATTCACGTACTCCTTTGGCATTTAGCACAGGCTTTATTTTTTTAGCAGAAAAATAATTTCTGAACTACCAAGTGAGGTGATGGCAAGATGGAAGATCTCAAGCAGAACTAAAGCAGCAAGTTAAAATTTAAGAAATATGGGTTTATAGTTGGTGTAATGGCCAGGGTCCTGTATGGGACCTGTGGTCACGGGTGGGCCTCCCCAAGCAGTCCTGCTTTCTATCCCTCCTCCCTTTCTCGCTGCTATCAGGTGAAGATTCAGTGAAGTCAGGATCATTCTCCAATTAATTCTAGATGGAAAGAGTCAAACATTTTCCAAACGGAGAAAACAGGTACCTACCAGATTACAAACCAAAGGCATCCAGGTCTCTCATCTCTCTTTTTAATCCTCCCTGTCTTTTATCACTGCGCTGCTGCTGTCATCTAGCCCCAGGCTCATTGCCAGCAGCCAGCTATAGCCATTGCTGCTGCAAGATGCTTTGCTGCAGGACTCAGCTCATACACCCTGAAACCAACAGCCGCAGTCGGGTTAGATGTTGTTACCCATAGTTGGGCTGGAGGTTGTGCCCTGTAGCCTTGGCATTTCACCTGTCGGTCCCCTCAGCTCTGGGGACCATGCCCTTGGACAGGTAGGTTTCTACCAAACCCCAGAACGCAGGTTAAGCCTGCAGCAAAGATGCTCCTCTAACACACCTAATGCTTCAAGTTATAAAAAAACTAAGCACCCATTTTGGGGGGAAAAAAAGAAAAAGACTACGTCAGCAGCTAGTGGAATCAGTAAAGCTCTGGTGATATGACAACTCACACAAGATTCAATTCAGGCCACAGGACCCAATTCAGGAGCCCGTAAGATCCATGCACTGGTTTCCCAGCAATGCTGGAAGAGCCACTCAAATGTCCACAGAAATCAATCACTTCTAGCACACTGAAAAGCAATTTGCTTATTTTTATTAAGCTTTCTTTTCCCCTTTACTGGCAAGGCTTTAAGGAAGCAAAGATATAAAACAGAAATATTTAAGAGAACATTCATTAATTTGTAATAGCTACAACATTGTGTGTTTCAAAACCCCATCTCTCTGGGAATCCTGTGTTAAATATTCATCCTGATACTTATGCAATTCCAAAGAGGACATATATTTCTTTGCAACCAAATTTTAAAAATTAATGAAGTGAAATAAATAAATCCAATAACATCCAGATGGTGACTCTGACTGACTTGGCTTTCTTAAAGAAATCTGATGGCTTCAAGAGCTTTCTCCTTCCCTCCTGGTCAATAGAGTTCCGTTTCAACTGTAGCTGATGGTTTCTCTGTCTTTGTACCGAAGGATTCAAAAGCGCAGCTTTGATAATAAAACTTGTCTGTATAACCAAAATGTGAACCAGACCTCAATTAACAGGCTGAAGACTTTTCCAGATTTATCCCTCTGCTCTCCAGCAGGCTTCCCCCAGGTGCCCAGGTACAAGAAGGGCTGTATGGCAATGGGTTTGGGAGAGGAAAAATAAAAACAGGATATTCCTGGAGAACACCAAAAAAGGGCATGTGATTTAAAAGACTATAAAATTGGCAACATATCAGTGGATTAAAAAAAAAAAATTAAGTGACAAGCAAAGTCCAATGTCAATGCTAAAATGGCATCCAGTACCCTGGTAAAACATTACTCTGGTACGGAGAGTTTGTAACCCGTTTACCAAAGCCTTCTTGGAGGTTTGCAGCAGTGCTCTGAAACCTCAGTACTTCTTGGACATCTAAAACAGCTTCTGAGTATAGGACAAAATCTAACACAGCCAGGTACAAAAGTAAAAAGGTCAGATCCCTTAATATAACATATAGCTGTGTTTCACATTCTGCAAAATACGAATTTTGAGTGTTCACTGGAAGTTGGCACTCAGATGAGGCCAGCTCAGTATCTCCTCTTTATGCCTGCCTTCACACTTCACATGAGCTATAAAAGCTGCACAGATTTTGTGACAATCCCTCACCTTATTCCAGCCTGAAGGGACAATATAAAGCAAAAAGGAGAGAAATAAAGCAAAAAAGGATTTTAAAAAAACCCTTGCTCTTAAAAGCCAAAGGTTACTCTTAGGTTGCAAATGTCACTTTTCAGTTGATGAATTTCTCATTCCTAGCAAATGTTTCTGTGATTTTCACTTTCAGGGTCTGTGTTGCGTAAATACTTTCTTTTTGGTCACAATAGAGGCTGTTCATAACCCCTCGATGTGTTCCTGAGGCTCCTATTTATTGATGCCATTTCAGGATTCTCTATAGTAACACTATAATGCTAATTTTATCACTATCGGTTTTATCCAGCCTATTGTGTGGCTGGTAAACTTGAAAGCACCACACGAAATCCAATGCCAGGAAATCACTGTGGAATTTCACCTCCAGATTTCAACACTAACTCTTCGGTAGCTGGAAATCCAGGCCAAAAGCAATAATTCTGTTCCTGCAATACAACGAAAGTGCGTAAGTGGTTGTAAGCACCGCTATCTTTAGCCAGTACAAAGCTTCCACTTCCCTAAACAATAAAAAAAGGCAGAAATGAATGA
This sequence comes from Eurypyga helias, assembly GCF_000690775.1. Taxonomy (NCBI): domain Eukaryota; kingdom Metazoa; phylum Chordata; class Aves; order Eurypygiformes; family Eurypygidae; genus Eurypyga; species Eurypyga helias. Next base: position 30,650 of record NW_010264162.1, read on the forward strand.
GAATAGTCTGCAAAATGAGGGCACCTACAACTCCTCCAAGTGTGTTTGCTCTAAGTGCTTTTTGAGAGTCAGGATGATTCCAGTTTTCTGGTTAAAATCCACAACAGCTTCACACTCCAGGCTGGTGTCACTTTTTTAGCTTTCTGGCTATGATCCAGCTCCCAGCCACACTTGTTTCTTGGGTCCTCTGGACTTCCCTTCACCTTCTTCCAACCTTAGCTCTCACCTGGCCATGACCACTGAACCGAGTGCCCAAGCCCCAGTCATGCCTCACCCCTAAGTTGCTATCTACTGTACAGGATTTCCCAGATAGCACTGTGCAAATACATGTATGCATTGTAAAAAAACCTACTCTGAATGCAAACTTTCCTAAACCCTTTGATGACAGCAATAGAAAGTGGGACTGCAAGTGCTGATACGACACTGCTTACTTGCATTTCTCATTATTGTAACAAGCAATCTACAGGCTCTAGAAACCAAACAGCAGCTGGGGACTAATTCTCCCCCGATTGCTACCCTGCTGCTGATAAAATGTTACAGCATAGACAAATTCTGCCTTCAGACTGTATAAAACACATGCACACATGCAAGCCCACAAAAGGCACCGACAGCAATACTTTTAATAGCAATTAGTGGGATAAAACAGGAGGCAGAGTATTTATCTGTTTGAGGAAAACATTGCACCAAGCCAGCAACATCACAGCACCTTTATTTGAATGGGAGCAAAATGCACAAGGGAAGAGGAGAATGGGAAAGAAGTTGCATGGCGTTGGGTCCCAAAGACACACAGAGTGTGTGTCATCCCTGCTGCTGCACTGCGGGCAGCCGGGCAGTTCTCCCTGCCGCACCGATGATGTGCTCCCTACCCAGACAGGAGAAAGTAAATTTTCAAAACAGAAACCCTAAAACGTGGGAAGGTTGGCACACACCACCTGGAGTTTCAGAAAGCCAGCAGTTTGTTTGGTTTATTTGTTTTCTAAATTTGTTGTATTTCTGTTTTGTTTTTATTCTGTTCCACCTCCACTCCCTTTCGGGTCCTGTGTTATCATTATTACTTAACTGGAAAGGGCTTTCTCTAAACATTTCCAAGTAGCCTTTAAAAGGATATTTTTCCACGGCCCTCGAAGTTTCTACAGAAAACTATTTTCCTCTCCTATCTTAACAATCTTTTTGCTTCAACAGTCTATTTTTTTTGTCTTCTCTGCTTTTCTAACAGCCCTCCACATGGCCATGAGCTACCAGTCAGAGAGTTTCCATTGACTTCACCCTGCTTTGGTTCACACTTTACATTCAAAAGTTTTCTGCCCCTTCTCATCTTCAGATCCCTTTACCGCAATGCTTCCTACCCACACAGAAGTTAGTTCATACGAGCTGGAAATCTCATGAGACTGTGGCTCTCAGGTTGTTTCCAGTTCCCAAAGAAGGCAATGTTTTTGCCCTCAGGGGGTTTCAGTAACTCCCGTTCTGAACTGGCAACAAACATAATTTTTCAGGCACAAAAGAGCCTCAGATCTGGTCAGATTTAGATAAAACAGATGGGGGTACTTGGCCACTTTTAGCCCTATTGATTTCATAAGGTTTGAGTGATTCTTCAGTGTGGATGCCAAAGTGCCTACCCATTCCCAGGTACCTGGGTATCCAGCCATACCCAGAGGGTGAACGTCAACAACTCGTTATCAGGATGATTCACCAAAAATCTGCAGGAAACTGTCTCAGATCCAATTCTGTTCAGTGTTTTCCCTAAAATCAGGGATGATAAACCAGAAAGGGCACGTTTAGATTTGCAGATGATGTGAATGTGGAAGCCATTGCAAATGTACCAGAGAACAAGAGTGAAATTCAGTGATCTTTACAATAGAAATAAAAGTGAAGTTTAATATGGACAAGCACTAATATGCACCTGCAGATGCACCTTCTAAAAGGGTTATAGTGAATAGGAGTCACCAATTGCAGGTTGTTTCCGAAAAGGTGAGCATCAGACTGGCATGGATATGCAGTTTTTCTCATAGGATACACAATGAAGTGCACTGGCTGCGTTCAGTATCAGTGCGGTCCCCAGCTGTACTACCAAGCCACTTCTGGGACTTCAACTTTCAGACAGATACAGAGGAACAGTTGGAGAGAGTGCAAAAACTGAAGTGAGGAATCACCAAACAACCTGAAAATAGGGCCCATGAGAGAGGATTGAGAAAACTGAGGTTACTGAGCTCAGTGAATGGGCCACCAGAAAGGGAATGACAAGAACAGACCTTAGAATCCAAACAAGAAAATAGTTTATTGGGCACATACACATATGATACAATGAGGAGGACAGACAAACCTTGGCAAGAAAGACTTAGGTTAGAAGAAAACCCTTCAAGAAGACCCTCTAGTGAGAGAGAAGCACTAGAACTGCCTGACTGAAGAAGCTGTAGAGCTCCACCATGGGAAGTCCTTAAGAACAGATTAAAACGTTTTACACTAGAATGACAAAGGTAGTTTTCCTTTTAGTGGTTCAGGGAATAGATCAGAAGACCTGAGACATCCTTCCCTTGCTTATTAAACAGCTAGTTATGGTTAGGTTCTCTGGGAAGATCAAAACGAACACTTAACCAAGCACAGGGCAACTGCAGATTCATGGATGTTGTAATGATAAAATGTTCTGTATTTTTAAATCCTCAACAGCAGCTAGTGGCCAACCTTGCCCAGAAGGTCCACAGAGATGATGCAATTCCACTCGGCTGACAGACAACTATGGTGCAAACAGGGGGGAGTCCACCTTGATTACTTTTCACTTCCAGACCCACAATGTACTCCAGAAACAGAGTTGCACCAGGGAAGGCTTAGATTGGATATTAGGAAAAATTTCTTCAGAGAAGGGGCTGTCAGGCATTAGAACGGGCTGCCCAGAGAGGTGGTGGAGTCACCATCCCCGGAGGAATTTAAGAGACATATGGACGAGGTGTTCAGGGACATGGTTTAGTGGTGGTATCAGCAGTGTCGGGTTAACGGTTGAACTTGATGATCTTAGAGGTCTTTTCCAACCTCAAAGATGCTACAATGCTGTGAACTGGCTCAGCTTGAGCAAGAAGGATGGAGCTCTGGTGACAAAGCACTTTCCACAGAAGGATCTCCATGGCATGCTTGGGCTCATATCTTTCTTAGTTTTTGTCTAACCACAACAACAGCACATTGACAAATCTCTCGGATCTTATGTCATCCTGTTTTCCATTTCCACCCACCACCTGGCTGTCAGCATCTCCCACCACCTTCCTCAATATAACACCTGATTATTGACATGAGCATTAAGATTTTGTCCATTATACAGACGTAATTTCTGAGATCAGACTTGCAAAGCATTAAGAGAAAAGAAGAAATTAAGTAGCAAAACATGAGTAACAATAACTGCAAAAGAGGCAGCAGAACTGCAGGTTCTAAAGCCACTGCCGTCCCAGGAGCTCGTGCCTTCTGGCCATACCCTTCCTTTATTCCTCTCAGCATTGCTCAAGGCAAAGGTAAACAACCAAGAGAACATCCTGCACTTCAACCTGGAGCAAGACCTTGTAGTCATAAACCCTGGGCCAAATCCTCACGTTATGCCACTGATTTATCCCAAAGGAGAGTCTGGCTGCCCGTTTCAGTCACGGTTTGTCTTATTGTTCCCACACACTGCGTGCATGAGGTTCACTTGAGTTTTGCTCCCTTGACTAGCTTGATATTTACTTACACAATTATTTCATGTTGGCTTATTGTTCAAGCCTTTTCTTTTGTTCTTGTAAAGATTAACTTTTTAGGAAGAAGTTCAGCTGGCAAAACATTTTGAAATACAATTCTCTGGTGGTCTATTTTCAGAAATGAAATACTTGGTGGTCACTATATTTCACTACTAGCACTTAGTGGTTTTAAAAGTTGTTTTCTGTTCTACATATTAACATAATTTGTTTACTATAAAAAGACTCCTAAACATATATTTCTTGAATCTTCCTTGTCCATTACAGAATGAAACCTGAATGTTATATCAGACTGAGGCAAAATCAAGTCTCAAAATGTTCTTACCCAAAACCAACTTCACTTGCAGACTCTAACTGCTTCTTTTCCAGATAAGCTTAAAAGCCCTTAAAGCAACAACACAGGCACATATACTACAACCAGAAACACATCACATTCCATTATTGTCACAAGAAATACCACCCTAGCAAGAATCCCAGCACACAGGAGACAGACACACTTGGAGCACTCAGCAGACAATATCGATGGAGAAAAGTGATTTAAAAAGCAAGTTACATGACTTATAGCTGTGTCTCAGCAACTGCCCCTGCTCTCTGCTTCTGCCTGCAAAAGAGCCAGGGAAGCGAAGATCTCAGGCACTACAGTACTGTTCAGAAAAGGATTTTTACATGATCAGGAAAAACTGTCCTCCTCCCTCATCAGTCATGCTTGCCCTGAAGTTTTACTCTGGGTAAATATTTAACCATAAGTAGTATTTGACGCACCATACTCCCATTTGCAGAGTATACGATTACTTGGTGGGAGAGGGTATACTCTGGTCGTGAAAGCTTCCTTAGCTATGAGAGTGGGATCTGCCAGGTCTGTGCACAGAACACAACATCCGTCGGTTACATGTGTGGGCAGGGGAGAGAGTAATGCCAGGAAGGCAGCACGAGCAGCTCAGAAATCATCATAAAATAATATTGACAAAGGGGAAGCAGTTAAGAGCAGGGCCAGCAAAATAATGAGGAGCCAGAGGGAACGGATGGTAGAGGGAAGATTAGAGGAATTGCATATGTATATCTTTGACCAAAGGAAACAGTCTGGGGATATCTGACAGGTATCTGCTTCGCAGAGGGGAGGAGAGTGTGGTGGGATAGGATGGATAACTGGGAGCAATTATAGGAAACTGAATAAAAAGAAATTTAGGCTCAATATGAGGAAAGAAAATTAAAGAAGAAAATTAGAATATGAAATAGTTTGGGGGCAACTCCTTCACTGAAGAATTCATAAGCAAGCGTGATAAAGCACTAATAAATATTTGGCAAGGAGAATCACCCTTTATGAGGAAGGGATGATGTCTAGGTGCTAATGCTTTGCCAGCGCTAAGGTCTAGTGCTCTGTTTATACCTGACCACAGGTACAAAGGCAGTAAAGTCTAACACACTCGCTTTTAGGAGAGCCTTTTCCTGATTTCTGTGCTTCCACGTGGCCAGTCTTTGAGGCAGCTCGCCAGATTTGAGGTTTTGTTGTGCTCCAGGACACTTGACCACTACTACTAGTGACAGCAGGAGCCAAGTACAGACAGTGTTACCCTGAGTAGCAATCAAGAGCAGAGAGAGCTTCCAGATGCTGCCCTCCCCCTCGAAGGGTAAAACTCTAGAGCAATGCATTAGGTTGTTCTCCTTTTGCCAGAGTTTACATCCCTGACACAAACAACACAATAGTCTCGCCCTGACATTTACTTCAGTAAACACTGGGACAGCTTCCAAAAGCCTGTTGCAGACAGTTATGAAGACTAACCAAGCTATTGAACTATTAGATGAATGATCTTCCAGGCCTTCATTATTATGGTTACTAGTGGATAATAACAAGCCTTTGCCTTTGAGGGGCTTCCACAATAGCACAGTCTTATTTGTGATCCCAGAGGCTTCTGGCTCAGTCTCTGCTATTCAAACACACCAGAAGTAGTCCAGCTCTAACTGAATTGCAAGACATTGTGGGGTTAAAACCAAGCATTGCATCAGGATTAAATACATCTGTCATGAAAACCTTCTGTGTTTTGCATACATGACTCCAGAAAGAGTCTTAGCAGGATAATTGTTTTGCCCTGGTTATTAACCAGAATTTTCTTTACCTTTTTTTATTTTATTATCTATTACCCCTCAGAATAATGTTTAAGGTAAACAACCCATAACTGGGCAAGAATTGCATTAAGTAGCAAATGCTGTATCCTGAGTGTCCATCCCTGGATATTATGGTCTATTACCAAAAGTCATCCTTGCATTAGGAAGTTCATAGAAACACAGAATGGTTTGAGTTGGAAGGGACCTTAAAGATCATCTAGTTCCAACCCCCCTGCCATGGGCAGGGACACCTTCCACTAGACCAGGTTGCTCAAAGCCTCATCCAGTCTGGCCTTGAAGACATCCAGGGATGGGGCATCCACAACATCTCTGGGCAACCTGTCCCAGTGCCTCACCACCCTCTCTGTGAAGAATTTCTTCCTGATATCTAATCTAAACCTCCCTGATTTCAATTTGTACCCATTACCCCTTGTCTTATCACCACAGGCTCTTGTAAAAAGTCCTCAGTTAATAAAAGTTAATTTTATATTTCAAGAATCTAAAGCAGGCAGTGCATGCATGTAAAACATTTTTTAAAACCCACTGGAAATTAAGTCCTAGGTATCAGAAGAGATGTCGAAGTGCAAATTAGGTTTGTACCAGATCAGAACTCATCAAAGGCATTGTCAGAACCAGGGATTTGCACTTTGTCCCTCGATCCCTCAAACCAAGCAGGGCTCTCTCACAGCCTGACATGGATTTAACCCCGACATCCCTCCCCAGC
>NW_010264163.1:0-568 GCF_000690775.1 Eurypyga helias
GAAGCCAGCAAGGTCGAGAATAAGTCACTTTTGGTACAATTGCAAAAAGATATCAAACAGGACTTGCCTCTTTTTTTGTCTTTTTTTCTACGTTTTATAAATAAAGTCTGATAACTCTTTATAAAAACTAACCTCAGCGCCACAAACCGTTTGCGGGAGGTTCATGAGAAACTTTAAAATTCTTTATTTATTCCTTTCTAACTAGCAAAGTCTCCGAGATTATTTCCCCACTTCCATGGTCAAACATTCTCACCCAAAAAAAATTCAGCTAAAAAAGCCGACTATAAATACGCTCTCTTCTGTCGGATTTTCATTTTAAACTTAGATAATTTAATAACTCTTAAAACGATGTTTCTCTCTTTAAATAAAGGGCTATTTAACCACATGAACTGGTTGTGTAAACCATCACACTAGAGACACTTGATACCCTCAAAACACGGGAACAACTAGTGATTTTGGTCTTGTTCAGTGCAACACATTAGGCACAAAACCGGCCTGCAGTCAAGGCAGGACCATCCCTCCCTGCCCCGGGGGTGCTGGGCCCCGTCCCGGCTCCCTCCCCACCGCT
>NW_010264163.1:629-1079 GCF_000690775.1 Eurypyga helias
GGGCGGGGGGAGCCCCCGCCGGTGGGGCACGGAGGCACACCTAGAGAGGAATACAAACCTACCACACAGAACACCCCAACTGCAACTACGGGCACCACATGAGACAGAAGCAGCAGGTTCAGGCACCGAGATGCACCACCCGGGAGAGTAATGAAACAAAGCCTTTGGAAGTGATGAAAAAAAATCAGGGTTCCCGGCCCCCAGGAAGAAAGCTCCGCCGGAGCTCCCGCAGCCCCTCCGTCGCCCGCGCCGCACGGGCTTTCTCCGGGGAGCAAACCGAGATCTCGCCACCTGCCCCGAGGACGAGCGACAAGGACGAGCGCCCGGCGGGCGGGAGGCGCTGCACGGGACAAGGGACGCATCGCCGCTGCTCATACCAACCCGGACACGACAACATCAAACTGGAGTGATCGGCAGGCCAGTCCTGGGCCAGGGGGAAGGGACCCGGGC
>NW_010264164.1:0-5428 GCF_000690775.1 Eurypyga helias
GGGGGTTATGTTTCCCCTTTTTCCATATCTTTTCAGGATGAAGCATTCAATGTATAGATCACAATAGTACCCAAGGACTTATATATTTTGTAACAGAGAAATACACTGCAGCTGCTTAAAAATAACACCATTTTTATTTCAGAAGAAGTTACCCCATCCAGAAGTATTCATAACTAAATTGCCCAAGTCAACACAAGCAGAAAGGGGTAATAATATCTGTTGGTTTGTCTAGAAGTTTTCTACCGACAACCATCAGTAGACACGGGGTTTTTTACCAGGTTTAAGATATGATCTTCCAAAAGCACATCTAGTATTCAGGAGAAAAAACAATGCCTAAAAGTAGTTTCTTATAGTTAAATCATGAAGATTTTCTTTTTAATTTCATATTTTACTTATAATTTTCTTAGTAGAATAAAAGTAGAGTGAACCATGCATGACCTGAACTGTAGGAGGACTGTGGAGTGGATAAGGAAATCCACATTAGTAATTCTCCTCTTTAACTAACATGAAATTGCTTTTTTCCACTTAGTAGTGAAAAACACAGGTATTCCCCTCTTTAAGACATTCTGGCTCAGAACCTGTGAAGGAAGTTTTACGGGATAAGAGTTGATCTGAGAAGAAAAACATCCTCCTTAAGAAAGGTAGGTGGTAAAGAGGCATTATATCCACTCCACGCTTCCACATTTCTTTCTTCAGAAAACCCAGTTTTTTCCTGGGCCCGTTGCTCTCACTTCAGTTTCATTGCAACTTTGTCATGCCGTAGAAATAACTTTGTATCACAAAACATGTATATGCCAGGGTACCACAAAGCCATAAAGACTCAACTGTGTTGCTTAACTGGACAAATTTTATTCACCGTTACATGCATTCCATGTCAAGCAAACTGAAAGAAATTTTTCCTTCTATTACGTTACTCAAAGACACAGTATTTCCCTTTTTTGCTTTGGAACATTCCTCCTTTGTTGGAAGAACTCATCAGCCATGAGGTATAATTCATGATTTCACATAGGTCAGCTCATGCAGGCTTACTATATATACCTGTGTCCTCTTATTCTCCTTTTTTTCCCCCCAATGAAAATCATTATCTGGTGATTTAGGGTCTGAAATTTGTCATGAAGTACCTTGAATTTGGTAGAAAGTATAAAGCAGTAATGATTTAGCTGTCTGTTGCTTCAAGTGCTAAGGGAGTTGCCTAGTCCAGTGGTTTTTGTGACCCAAGCAGTTTTCCTGTTCCCAGTCTAGTAAAGCCTAACAAGATGCACTTGTACCAGAGCCTTTACCAGCTCCTCCCTAAACACCAACAGCACTGACACGAACAAGAACATGAATACCCCATACGCTGACTTAGCCCACTTCAGCACACGCAGGCTAGAGAGAACCGCAGAAATTGGGTAAGAGGAGGATCTTTTTAAGAGTAGGGCAAACAGAACTTAAGAAAAAGCAGCATATCGCTGTTGCCATTCAAGCATGCATGTGACCCATCATAACTTTTCAAGAAACGACAATTAACTGCTTCCTTACTTTGACACAGAATAAGTCAATAACTACAGACTTTCTTCTCCCTCTTTAATTTGGTAATTGCTCCTCTGCAACTCCCGAGATAACTATACCTCCTGCTGTATGACACCTTATTAGCTACTCTGCTGCTGTTAAAAACATCTTCCTCATTTACATTGCATCCTCACGCCACTTCAAATACTAGTATACTTTCACTAAAAGATAAGTTACTTCTAATCCATAGTTTGAAGGAGAAAAACTAAAAAAAAAAAACAAACCCCAAACAAAAAAAACCACCACCACCATTCAGCTTTATCCAAAGAGCTTCTTCTAGGAATACCAGACTGTTAAATACAAGTGTGAATGTGGAGGAATGTACTCTTCAACTACTCTCCAAGATTCTAGCACAGTTAAGATTTATTCCAAAAGTTCAGGTCATGACCTTACAACATGCTCCCCTGAGCAAGACATACCTCTGCCTTCTGCTTCTCCCACACTCACATACAGTAGTTTTGTGTCCGCACATGCTGAAGACCCTCACTTCCCTGCTGTGACATACAAAAAAGAAGTTTAAACATCCCGTATCAAAAAAAAAAAAATCCCCATTGAGGAAACTGAGATAATATTGTAACATTAAAAGAAAAAAAAATATCCAGCAGTGATCAATAAGTTCAATTTACATGCAAATGTACTTAAAAAAAAAATATAAACTTTTTTTCTAGTGCAACTGCAGAGTGGCACAAAACCAAGGAAACACACAACAGGTCCAGCAGTGCTGCCAGCGTTCGCAAGCCTATGGGAATGTAGACGACTCCAGAATTCGGAAGTCACAGAGAGGCTGATGCTTCATGAGGATACCATTGCCTACACCAGCCAACAGCTCTAAGACGCTTAGCCCGGTACAGCACGAAAACACGTAGAGCATCACAAAACGCAAGTGGTCTTCCAGCTTCTTTAGACAGCCTTCCTGAAAGAGTTGCTCCAGATGGCCTAGGTCACGCCTGCACTGAGAATACTTCTCCTTACAGCAGCTTTCAGGGACACAGGTGTCTTCAGCTGGAAGATGCCAAGAAGCAGCTTCTGCCTTTAGCCAGTCTGTGTAGTTTTCAACCCCACAACACTGCAGCTCCCTCTGTACCACATCCACAGCCCTGCTGCCAGGATCCTGGGAGTGCGGCCCCTTGTACTGCTGGACGAGGTAACCCATAGTCCTTTTCATCTTGGAAGGCATCTGAGTAGTGTAGAACTGTGCCAGAACCGCCAAAGACATTTCTAGGCAAAAAAGGATCAGCAGAAGAGCCCCTTGCCAATAGCGGGAGCCCTTAACAGAAACGCAGATCGCCAAAACTCCAGTAGGTAGCAAGATAAGTGCAGCTGCAACAGCCAACCATCCAGGGAGAAACAAGAAAGACTCCTGAAATAAATAACTGTAGTTCTTGTACATCTGGATGACAAAAACTCCACCAAAGGCCATAGGGGCAGCAGCACTCCAGAAGACAAAGGCTAATATCCCCAATAGAAACCGAGCAAAGATCCTGAGCCCGGAGCTGTCAGAGCACCACAAAGATGGGGGTAAGAGCAGCACCCTCACACATCTAGCTCGCTTCATTCTGCTCAGGCCTAACAGCCCAAAGCCCCACCACCAATTAAGAGACCTCCACATGACTTATCCAGGTGCAGCAAATGACACCTCCACTCAAAAACAACTTGCAAGGGAACCACAGCTTTGCTCTCCATCAGCACAGAGACTACGCCCTGCATCAGCTAACCCCATGCTTCAAGCTTGTTCTGCATAGCTTGAAGAAAGCAGGAAGGTGTGTGCTGAGCCTGCTGTCAAGAGGTGATTTACTCAGCCGTCACTGGAGGCATTTGGATTTGAAGGAGGTGCATAACTGGAAAAAGGCTTCACCCCTTGCTTTGCAACATTCATTTGTTAAAGAGCTAAATGTAGAGAAATAGTCTATGTGGTAGCCAGCAGGGCTAGTTCACGTCACTTAGACTACCCAGGTGAAAGAGATAATCCAACTATCATCCCTACAGCAGTAGCCAAGATGGCAACAAATGCACAAGTCAGAGTCATTAACAAAGGAATTGTTAAAGCAGAGCTATTCAATCAGGGATCTCCATAGGTAACACTCACCTGGACTCATTACCCTTCCCAGTGCATTTACTGCTCATTAGAGTTTATGAGAGGCATAATGATGTTAATAATATTTTGCCCTTTTTTACTCAGCAAGATTTCTGTGGAGGTGGCTTCAATTACTCAAGACACCTGGATGAGAAAACACAACCACTTCACACTTGTACCCTCCAGTCTGTGTCACCAGCGACTCGACTGAGTGCTGTAACGACTGAGCACAAACAACAGCAAGAACTCTATTAACTTTTCCTCGCTTGAAAAAAACTGAGTTACACACCAGCTAAACGACTTCACAACAGTCCCAAAGGGAATTAATGCCACTTATCAGCCAGCAGGAGAGCGTTATTACTCAAACATGAGATACAGAGGAGTCAAGCAGGATGGGAAACCTGCATAAAACTTCCCATGAGTGACGAGGCCAACAGCGATTCCCTAATCATCTTGATGAAGTCCCGTAACATCTCTCCTGTTTCTCAAGGTGCAGAGCAGGGCTAATACCACGTAAGGGAGAATAGAGAAAAACAACCCTCATTTTCAGAAACATGAGCACCTGCAGACCCTGCAGAGTATCAGAGTAAGTTGGTGCTCACATCCCTGGAGCCTTGGAAAAGTCTCAACAAAGCTGATGATCTCACATCTGTCAGGCATTTTACAAAGACCTATTGCTGTTATATATGCTATGCACACACAGATGTTGGGCTGATCCCCATCAAAATGTCTTTCTGTGTGCTGTACAAACATGTCATTAAAGCTAATTATTTTGGAATGAGATAAATTGCTTTTATTATTTTTAATCTTGCCATTAACAGTAATTAACATGAAGTGATTAAATTCTTAAATCTTAACCAAATGTTTCTTTCAAAGCTGTTCTAGGACGTGTGTTTTCCTGAAGCTGTTCTCTGAATTCTGTGTCTGCTCTCCCTCCTGTTCAGATTGCTGCTACCCCCAGCCCTCCAGCTGTGTTGGGTTTGCTGCCATTCACTTATTTTCTCCAATGTTTTTCCTCTGATTTCTATGTTCTGCATCAGGGAGAGGGAGAAGGGAGGGAACAGAAAGGATTTCCCTTCACATCTGTGCACACAGGCAAATTATACTGATTTAATGTTTCCACGATGCAGAACAAACTGATCAGAAAAGTGTGAGGAAACATATCAGAAACATATCAATCAGAAAAGATGGAAACATATCAGAAACTTATCAGTCAGAAAAGATGGAAACATACAAGGACATACTGTGAGGAGTAAGAGCTGCTTATTGCTAGTTTCCAAGCTTTGTGAAAAAAAGAACATGAATATATCTCTTTCTCTTTTTGCCTTCCCCCATGCTTATTAGGCTTAATGAGATATTAAGAACTGAATTACAACACTACTTACTTTTAGTTTATTCTTCAATCTTTGAAATATATTAGAAAGGCTCAAACTGACTACAGGAAAATTTCACTGCACCCCTTCTTTGTTTCAGTCAAGGTAACCACTGAATACAGAGGAAAGTAATTCAATGGTTATTGAAGCCTTGAGGTTCTTACCTTTCTAAATATTTCCCAAATATAATAATTTCCCATTTACTTAAATCTGGCTCTTTGGACCACTGTGATGTTCCTTTTATTTCTTTCATAAGGCAATGGGACTGACAGGCTGGGGAGAGAGGGGTGAGATAGCGTTTGTAGGCAGAGGGGCTTGGACAACAGCAGGCCCTAACCCTTCCACTGGTGTGAATAGAATAGAATAGAATAGAATAGAATAGAATAGAATAGAATAGAATAATGAATCATGGGATCCCAGAATGGTTTGG
>NW_010264164.1:5739-6491 GCF_000690775.1 Eurypyga helias
CCGGAGCTTGCTCTTCTCCAGACTGAACAAGCCCAACTCTCTCAGCCTTTTTTCATAGCAGAGGGGCTCCAGACCTTGGCTCATCTCTGTGGCCTCCTCTGGACTTTCTCCAGCCAGTTGATATCCTTCTTATCTTGAGGGCTCCACAGCCCGATGCAGCACTCCAAGTGGGATCTCACAAGAGCAGAGTAGAGGGAGAAAATCCCCTTCCTCGACCTGTTGGCATCTCCCTCAACCTTAGCTGGCCCGCAGGAGCAGGGAGCCATCTGCACATGGCTTCCCCCTGAGTCAGGAATTTGGTGAAAGTACAGGTGGGTAGGAGAACCCACGTGCCTGCCTATCTGCTGTAGGAATAAGAAACACCAGCACTAAATGCCGATAAGGAGCCCGTTCCCACATAAGAGCTCTCAGTGTCAACTGCCATCAGTGCCACCTCAGCACTGAGCATGAGGAAATTGCTGCAGTGGGGATTAATAAAAACATAAAATCACAGAATCTTTAAGGTTGGAAAAGACCTTTAAGTTCATCGAGTCCAACCATTAACCCAGCACTGCCAAGCTCACCACAACAGCATATCCCGAGCACCACATCTACATGTCTCTTAAATTCCTCCCAGGACGGAGACACAACCACTTTCTTGGGCAGCCCATTCAAGGCCTAACAGCTCTTTCCATTAAGATTTTTTTTTCCTAATATCCAACAAAACATCACCTGGCACAACCTGAGGCTGTTTCCTCTTGTCCCATCCCCTG
>NW_010264164.1:6650-12615 GCF_000690775.1 Eurypyga helias
GGCCCCAGCCCAGCCCCTCCGTGTCTGTCTTGGAGTGAGGAACCCAACATTGACCCCGAGATTCAAGGTGTGGTCTCCCCAGTGCCCAGCACAGGGGGACGATCCCTGCCCGGGTCCTGCTGGCCACATTGTCCTTGATGATGGCCAGGATGTCATTGGCCTCTTGGCCACCTGGGCACACGCCACCTCATGTTCAGCTGCTGACACCAACCCCCCAGGTCCTTTCCTGCCAGGTAACTTTCCAGCCTTTCATTCCCATCCCTGGAGCATTGCCTTGGGTGTTGTGGCCCAAAGGCAGGACCCGACACTTGTCCTGGTTACCCCTCACACAGTGGCCTCACTCACGGATCCAGCCTGTCCCGATCCCCCTGCAGAGCCGTCCTGCCCTCGGGCCCATCCACACTCCCCCAGCTCGGTGTCCTCCCAGACGGACTGAGGGGGCCCTCGATCCCCTCGCCAGGGTCCTGGCTGAATGAAGATGTTATGGGGAACCAGCCACAGCGCTGATCCCTGGGGAATAAACTCCATGTGTGACCGGCTCCCAACAAGATTTAACTCCATTCCCCACAGCTCTGGGCCAAGTGTCCAGCCAGTTTTTTACCTGTTGAAGAGTACACCCATCCCGGCCACGAGCAGCCAGTTTCTCCAGGAGGTGCTGTGGGAAATGGTGTCAAAGGCAGTGCTTTCAAAACCTCTCACCTACTTTGTGCTAGGCTATGCATATACACTCCGTAAAAGACAGCTTCTGCTCAAAATGTTTGGTCTCTGGTAAGACAGGCAAGACAAGGGAAGACAGGAAAAACAAAGAACTGGTCCCTGAAGTATCTTAAAGACCTAACTGTCACCCTCAATAGCTTTGCGCTTGTGCTAAGTAATTTTACCTGCGTGTGTGGCCAAAATGATGAAAAATGCAGTGAGTGGAGGTATCCATCAAGAGACTGTAGTGTGACACAAAGAGTATACGTAAGGTAGAATAGGAATGCTCCTCTGTTTTCTTTCCAGTAGTAAACAGCATAACATGATAAATGCAGTCCCTGCTTTCTCTGGAGTTGTTTTTGATTATGAAGTGATGAGTATTGAAATTCAAATGTGGGTGTAACAGATGATACATCTTAGATAAACTACTTTCTGGGATGTTGCTGAAAGTATAATCCTTCAAGTTAATAAAATGCCAGCTGTGTATTTTTTGCATTCATTGTTCTAGCAAGCTGTGACTGAATGGCATGGATGTGCCAGGATGGTCAAAGAGGTTCATTCCACATGCTTCCAGGGCGGGACCAGAAAGCCATAGTCAATGTTGTGTTTGTGCAAATGCAAGTGGGTGGATGACTAGATTCATTTTAAATGATTGGGCTATCGTACAGATTGATCAGGGAGCACATCTGAGCTCTTGGTGTAGTTGGTGACAAGGCACATCAAGATGGTCCATGCAGACTCATGTGAACAAGAAGAAACCAAGAGGTGACAATGGGGTCAGGGCACAGTTAGACAAGTCCATCTTCTAAGTTTATTAAAAACCTCATATAATATGAGATGAGATCTCAAAGGAGGACCCTCAGCCACTGCATTCACTGTCAGAGTGGCACAGAAGAGCAGCTTGCATTTTCCTTATAATCCATGCACACATGAAACTCCTGTAGCCGCACCTTGTAGGTGAAGTCAAAGCACTCTGGAAGAGGTCTGGCTTGAGTTTAGAACCTGTTTCAAAGGTCTTGTTAGGCTGAAACACACTCGTAGCATAGGATATGAATTTAAAACCTTACTAAAACACAGAGGTTTTTATCAATTTCACCTACCCCGGCTTTTACGTCAAGCTCCCCCACACCCCACCCACCCTCCTGACACCTTTGTCAGGTGGAAGCTTGAATGTCACCCATCAGGGCTGGCAGACCCAGAAAAAGTGGTAAATGGGTATTGTTGGTCTTGCTCTTCCCTTCACGGATCCTGACCCTGTCTACTGGCCCTGGCAAGATATGTTACCAAGCTGAGGAGACCACAGACAATTCTTCCTGTTTCCAAGAAAGGCCCTGGTTGCATGTAAAGTGACAGCAGATAAACAGCAATATTCAGTGAAAAAGAAACCCAAGCTGATTCTTCTCAATCAGATCATTCAAGCTGCGATGGGTAGTCAAAACACCACAGAGCAGAAGGCCTGGGTACCCGTGGAAAGCTGTTTTTTAAAAAACTGAAAGCTGCTTAGAAGACTATTAGCTCTTTGGGAATAAAGAACATTACCCAATGAGACATGTCGTGTTACAAGATCACTCTGACAGCTAAAATACAAAAAGGATGAACAAGACTGGTTGGACCCAGATCCTACAATCGTTGCTACACACAACCGGTTGCCATAGTAACCAAAGTCAGATGCTGTTGCCTTGCATGAGACTAATGTCTCTCATGGAAAGGCTGAAGCAAGCAGGGGAGATGTGATTGCCACCTCCTATTCATGGAGAAAATGAACTCTCCACAAGAACTGACTTGCCATTCTGAAGGTATTTCAAATGAAGCCAGACAGATGTTTACCTCTGGCTCTGTTTGCCTGACCAAAAGTGGCCTTTTTCATAACCAAAGAAACACATGAACAGCTTTCATGTCTTTATCTAGTTTTGCTTTTAACATTCCAGGTTTTCCTTGGATTTGAAAATATTAAAAATCAAGCATCAGAAGTTTGGCGTTTTCATGTATTCCCTTCTTTCTTTACTTTTATGAACTGAACACGAGAAAAAAACTGGAACGTGTGTGTGTTAAATCTTATTTTTTCCCCTCCTACTTTGGTTTGATAGTCTGGAATTGTTATACAATATCTTGGTATTAGGATGAATACAGACTATCAAAGAACGGGAAAGAAAAAAAAAAAAGTACTGTCTGCATTTCCTTCACTTTGGATTTTCAGAAGTTGGAGAAAATTTTAAGAGACACAGACAGATTAAAAAATTTTAAAAATTAAAAGGAAAAGGAAACCTGTTCTTTTTACAACATTCACCTTATTGCAGTTGGTTGCAGGAAAACGTGTTTTGTAAAAACTTGAAAAAATGAAGAAAGGACAGAACATTGTGAAATTCAATTCACCTTGACATTTACAGTATTTGGGGTCTTCTTTATTTTATTGTTTTCAACCATATTTTTTTCAGTGCCAGCTAAGAACTTATCAGTACTGCTCCCTGCATCCAGGAACACAGCTTTCTAGCAGCCACAGTAAAGAGATTTAACCCTTTCCTGGCTGAACCCAGCACAACTAGCTACAATATTTTTCATGTGAATTCAGTGTTCTCATTTGTGTTTCATACTATATGCAGGATTTGTGGGTGTTTCCTGAAGTTTTAAAAAGACTTTTAAAATTAAATAGAGGTCCTTTAATCATTAACTCATGAAAAAAGCAGATTTTTTTTTTTTTAGGGAGGAAGTCAAAAGTGTCTGAATACATTATCTGGAAGTTAGTAAACTCTGTAAAGACCTGACCAAAAGCTTACACTTGTCAGAACTTCCTATGAATAAATTTTTCCTTTGCTCAATCTACTCAATCTACTCAAGGCTGGGAGAGTTGGGCTTGTTCAGCCTGGAAAAAAGAAGGCTCTGGGGAGACCTTATTGCACCTTCCAGTACCTGAAGGAGCTACAGGAATGCTGGGGAGGACTTTTGACACGGGCAAGTAGTGACAGGACAAGGGGTAATGGGTTTAAACTGGAAGACAGACATTGAGATGGGACATTAGGAAGAAATTCTTCCTGGAGAGGGTGGGGAGGCACTGGGACAGGTTGTCCAGAGAAACTGCGGATGCCCCACCCCTGGACGGGTCCAAGGCAAGCGTCCAAGGCCAGGCTGGATGAGGCTTGGAGCAACCTGGTCTAGTGGAGGGTGTCTCTGCCCAAGACAGGGAGTGGGTCTGGGCAGTCTTTAAGGTCGCTTCCCACCCAAACCACCCTATGATTCTATCAAAATATAGTTGCACATCCATAAAGCAGACATTTGTGAATAAAAGTTTGTAAATCTGTGGCTTATGTTGATACTGTAAAATCTATATACAGCATCTGGGACAAATTTTCTAAGTTAATTTGGGGATAAATCTTAAAATCAGTCAGTCTTAGAGTCCTAAGTTATTGAGGTGCTTTTGCAAATATTGCCTTTGTCTACTGTTTCTCAGAGGCCGTAGGACTTTTAATGCTATCCAAGACCCAGAAACATCAGCCTTAAGTCATCAGGATTTATTACAGCATGGAAACCTGGATCTCGACACTGATCTTAGAATGTAAATCAAGACTCAAGGTCAATGATGTATTTGTTCTGAGTGTTAGGGTTTCCTGTAACTAGCTGCTCAAAACTAAGTGGAAGGGCAAATATCTGGCATGATCACATGCAAGAAATACCTGATTAAAGATTTAATTGAATAGTGATTAACAGGAGGAGGGTAAGCATTGTAGCAGTAATGATGTGATGAGCGTGGGATTACTTCTGAAATACTTGGTCTGGTCAGGGAGAGATTCAGCAATTTCCTTTAGGAGGAGAGCATTGGTTTACGTTGGTGCGAGCAGCTTGTCAGACCTTTCCAGACCTGTAATGAGAGCTCACCTGAAAGAATGACACCTGTACAGCTCGTGCTTCATGAACTCACCTGGGAAGATGAAGGCTGGCAGGGTGGAGGTCCTTCTGGTGAATAACTGATTCCGTTTTCAGCTCATTGACTGGGAAAAACAAATCAATGAAAACATTCAGTTTGGGTTAATCTGACCAAAGATTATGGGTTCGGCTTTTCCACCAAGAAAGATATTAGCAAAGAATGTCATCAGCCTAAAAGGCAACTGAAAATTTAGCCAAGTGGAAGTAAAAGGAGTATTTGATAGAGTCCTTTTCTCTTTTTACTGACATAGTACTAAGTATATCTATATCAAATGTAATGTTCATCTCATACCAGCTTTTATAGTGACTGTAGTAGAGAATTTATTTTTATTATCTTTCCTACGTTATGATAGGGGCATATAAAATGTCAACTTTGTCAGGATTAGTCTTACAGCACATTTCAAAGAAGTGGAACCAATTTTAATAGGATTTTTATGCATTTCCATTCAGATGAAATGTAGATTTTTAGAGAGAAAAGAAAAAAAAAAGAACCAAAACCAAAGATATTTGCAATTTATTTCTGTGCTCTACTCCTATCTACAATCTCTACACCAAACAATTGCCTTCAAGAGGTATTTTGCTGTTAAATATAGATACTGTCACTGACATGGAAAGGGTCTATTAGGTTTAAACTCATGGAAGCATCTAAATATAAAACAAAAGAAAACAAACGAAAATGTATTTGAACATGGAATGTAACAACGCATTTAAGGGAGAAAATAGGAATACATTCCACTGCCAGGAAAGGTGTCTCTGCTAACTTTCAGACCTAATGGCAAGTAGCACAACTTGGCTTTGCCTCTGTAGAAGTCACTGCCTTTTATTTCAACGTTGAATGTACTCATCAAAACTCAAGTTTCAAGCTCAACTCCTGGCTTCAGAGGCCTTTTCAGAGTCCTCAGTGACATTCCCATCGTGGTCAAGTCCAGTCAGAACTACCAAAACCACCCCTGCATTCCAGAAGCACTTTCTCCCACCACAGGTTGATAGCTGTGCTTACTGCAGCCTCAGTGCCTTCTCCAGCCCCTTCCAGCAGAACTGGGCTCTGGGACACATACAGCATAAGAAATCCCAGGAGAGACTGTAAGAAGTAGATGACATTGGAGTTGCTGCTTTCTTGACCACGGCACGGTTTGGGGCCCCTTTTGCTCAGTAAATATTATGGTCGTTGAATGAACCGCATATGGTTGCTGAATCAGGATAAATCCTACCAAAAATACTCAAAAGAAAAAAAAACATTCTGTGCTGGTTTCAGTCAGAAAAGAGTTATTTTTTTTCAATGCAGCTCCTATGAAGCTGTTCCTGGATTTACCCTGAGAAAAGCACAGATGAGGTGTCTGTTTAGCTGGTG
>NW_010264164.1:12654-17244 GCF_000690775.1 Eurypyga helias
GCAGCTGTGTCCCCAACTCTCTCCGTACAGGCAGTGGGGGCACACACAGCTCAGACAGATGGCCCACACTGACAGAGGAGGGGATTGCATCCCATAGCACAGTATGCACCGAACATAGGTGGGGAGTGGGTTGGGGGGCCAGAACTCACTTGTTGGCTCCTTAACTCCTTTATGCTAACTACTTTGCTGGCTCGTTCATTAGTGAGCTGGGGATTCAGTTGGCTTTCCTGGCCATGTTGTCACTTGTGGGGTTGCTCAGACCCTGCTGCCATCACACTCGGGCTCTGGCTCTCAGGATCTCTGTCTCTGACTCTCACTGCTTGGGACCTGACTGTGTGTCGGTCAGTGGATGGTGAGCAACTCTATAATTTGGTTTATTTTCTATTGTTTTAATTAGTTATTATTAGTTGTATTGTTAGTACTATTACTATCACTATAATATTCATTAATATTCAATTATTAAATAGTTCTCATCTCAATTCACGGGCTTCCTTGTCTTTTCCTCTGACTCTCCTCCTCCACTGGAGGGGGGAGTAGGTGTGTGTGAGCGACTGTGTGATATTTTATTGCTAGCCGAGGTTAAACCACGACACATTAACCAGTATTTTCTTCTTTAATCAACTTCCAAATGTTATTCGGGGTGTGTCTGTAACAAAAAAAATAATTTCTGTTTTCCCGATTGGCGCTGTGAGAACAACTACTCAGGACTGAACAGAAAATAGCTCCATAACCTCAGAGCAAATTGTGGTCTTGCTTTGGCAGGAAAAAATGCTAGATTATTCATGGCTACCACGTTAACCAGTATTTTCTTCTTTAATCAACTTCCAAATGTTATTCGGGGTGTGTCTGTAACAAAAAAAATAATTTCTGTTTTCCCGATTGGCGCTGTGAGAACAACTACTCAGGACTGAACAGAAAATAGCTCCATAACCTCAGAGCAAATTGTGGTCTTGCTTTGGCAGGAAAAAATGCTAGATTATTCATGGCTACCACGAGCTTTCATCCAAAATAAAGCAATTAAGTTTTATCTAAGCTCTCGCTCCTCACCACCACCCACTCACGGAACTCGGTGTGATGCAGTGCCTGTATGAATCAAGCAAGGAGGGGGGCCCATATTTGATGTTGATAATGGGGTAGCCCTGTGATGGCTTTTACAAAACATTTCTCCCTTAATATCCGTTCACGGGTAAGGCAGTGGGGAAATCTTGGAGTGGCAGAGGCATAACAAGCAGTAGAAGTCCATTACTGTGGGGATTTTAATAGCCCTTTTAGGTAGTTGGTCAGGCAAAATAGTTAGGCGAAATAGATCGTCAGGCTAAGAATCTTTCTCATGGATTCCCACTGTGGAATTTCAGCATTCCTGTGAAATTTGAAGCAGAGAACCTTCCACGGATGTCTGCTCTGGTCTGAAATCCCTAGTGCCTGGGCCAGAGTATTCAAAATGAGGTGGCTGCTGTAATTTTATGTTGCTGGAGGCTGGGTGGACCTCCCCACGTTCGGAATCAAGCAATGGGGAAGTCGGTCCCCGTTTAAAAGCAGTCCCTGGAGGCGTGGAGTGAGGCAGGGCATCTGGAGCAGGACAAGTGTCCTAGACATGCCATCTGGTCTATGCCAACTGTGGAGGTGACCAGGGCAGATTCAGTTTCTCCACGTATCCTGCCAACATATTTCTCCAGGACTTCATTTACTTTAGAAACAAATTCATATTTACAGGCCTGTCACCAAGCGGAATACATAAGAAAGCTATTGCAGACACACGATAAGAGCGCCAGTTTCCAGAAAATATGGGATTCAAAGGGAGTGGTGCTGACTGACAAGCAGCTTCAGCAGCCAAAGAATTTCTACGATGCAGGGGAGGGAAGGGGTGACAGCTCAAACCCTGGGCCTTCTTAGATTTGCTTTGGCACAGACCAAGCTCTCAGCTTCTTCCCTTTCCTAGTGCGCAGGCAAAGGATGTGCACAATGCCAGGAGGAAAATAGGACGTACAACAATGGAAGTGGGAACTCAAGTCCTTCATGTCCACTGCAGCCCTAACGGGGGGGGGTGGGGAGTTTTTACAAGGGGATGTAGTGACATGACAGGGGGTAATGGGTTTAAATTGGAAAATTTAGATTAGATATGAGGAAGGAATTCTTCCCAGAGGGGGTGGGGAGGCACAGGGACAGTTTGCCCAGAGAAGCTGTGGATGCCCCATCCCTGGAAGTGTCCAAGGTCAGGCTGGATGAAGCTTGGAGGAACCTGGTCTAGTGGAAGGTGTCCCTGCCCATGGCAGGGGGGTTGGAACTAGATGATCTTTAAGGTCCCTTCCAACCCAAACCATTCTATGGTTCCACGATTCTATGAAACCCCCTCTCCTCCCATGCAAACATTCAAGGCTTCCTCTGCTCTGGCTGTTTTCATGGGTTTTGCCAAGTGGCAGCCCCATTTATTGTAACGTGAGAATGTAGCATTGCTCGGCTTGTCTTCATCAACAAGTGCCACTTTGCCCAAACGCTTTTGATAAACCTTAAACATACTGAAAAATCATAGTAGAATGATGACAGAGCCCACCGCCCTGGCTGGCATGGTGATAAACACTGCTGAAAGCCACAGTGTTTCCTCGTATTTATAAACCTCGGAATAAATGTAAATACAACTAAACCCACACACTTCCTATCTTTGCATTGGTTGCCTTCAGCTAATTAACCTGCTTTATTTGTAAGAAATACTTACACAACTTCCCAGGCAGCAGTGCTTTTTGCTTAATTGAAAATATTTTCAATATTTTACAGGTTGGCTTTCCTAATTTGTGGGTTTAGGGTCGTTGAGTTTTAATATCCTTATTTAATGAAGTAACGCTGAAATGTTTGCTAGTCTAGCGGTTTATAAAAAACTACTGTTCTTACAAAGAAGTAGATCTCAGATATTGTGATCTGTGCTTTTGTTTCACTGTGCTCCTCCAGACAAATTTGCAGGTAGCAGTAAAGAGTAGAACGCTATTGAACAAAGCATTCAGCTGCCATAGTGATAAAAGCAGCAGGAACAGAAGGCAATAAAATGAGCTTTGATAAACGAAAAAGCCTGCACCCAGGGAGAAACACAAACAAGCACCTGACGACACGGAGATAACCAAGCAGCCGAAATCAGCGGATTGAAGCACACTTACTCTTTCATTCCGTTGTGTCCTTACACTGACAAGTGGTTCTGGGAAGGCGGGTTGCAGAAGATGATGCAGGTGAAAAGTCAAAGTAGACGGGAATCCTACCGGAGATTTCATAGCCAGCAGAGAACGGACCAAGCTGCCAATCCCAACACCACAGAAGACCTTCTGCATGAAAAACAAAATCTGAAAAACAAGAGTTAATAACCACAATGAATACAAAGAATTATCCTAGCCTAGCAAGTAAATATTTTAATGAGTTTAAACTAGAAGTAGAAAGTAAAATCTGGAATTGACAGATTTCAGGAAAAAATACCAAAATCCTTTATCTTTTTTTTTTTTCTCTATATTTTTTAAACATTTTGGGGAAACTCCAGGGGTGATAATTAAAAAGTTTATTTTGAGCATATGTTACTGACAGACTTTCATTTAGGAATGGCCTTTGACTTCAAGGGTATTTTTTAAAGTTTTATGTCTCATGATACTGGTCAGAATAACATGTTTAATGCACTTGAAAATTTCTCTCAAACAGTGTCTCCCTGAGAATGTCATGGTATCTTGATTGATTTTATTTTCTTTTTTCCTGAAGAAAAACTGAATCAGATTTTCCAAAAAAGCAGAGTGAAAAGAACATTGATACTGGAAAAAAAAAAAATTATAAAATACATTTTAAGGTGAAAAACGAGATTTCCATGCATGTCTCCCTCTTCTGACACAGATCTCATCCTGACTCAACTTCTGCAAAACCTCCTACATGCTGTAAGATGGGAGAGGTTGGTACCAGCACTTGGCTGAATTGCCCTTATTTTCAAGGGAATTGCACCTGAAAGCTTTGAATGCTCTCTGATCTCTCTGTAGACAGAAACATGTATCTTAAAGAGGCGTGTAAACAAATTTATCCATCCTCCCTGCAGACTATGTCCATGAAAGAACGAGCTGTTACCCCTATTAATGAGTTAGAATTTACTTTTCATGCCCAGTAATCCTGCCATGTGAACCAGTATAAAGGGAGTTCTCTTGCCAGTGGTCTTCTATGTAAGAGAGAAAAAACCCTAAGAACCCCTCATTTATCAATGCAGTTGACTGCATAACTCCACCGTGAAGCCTGAAGGAAAGGGGAGAGGAAGCTTTCCAGAGCCCCGCTATATAATACAAAAGAGGTGGTTCTGAGCTCGGGTATTAAGAAAGTGAAGCATCAGGAAACACCATATAATTGCTGGAGTTGGAATGGTATAAAATCTTAGGAGATCAAAACCAGACCTAGCCTGCATATGTTTATTTAAATCACCTCCTATCAGTTAAATTTAAACCATCTAATTTTAATATGTATGTGTGTTTATATATATGTATTGCCATTTTAGATACTAAATGACCCACACTGACAGAGCTGGGAAAAGCATGAAAGAGGCTAAAAGCCTGAAAAATATTAAAACATTAGTTTATCAGCAGG
>NW_010264164.1:17257-18665 GCF_000690775.1 Eurypyga helias
TATTCATGTAGTAGATAATATTGTGAATAGATTAAGAGGTGGAGATACGTGCTTGCTTTAGTATTTAATTTTTCCTCTTTCTCAAATGAAAGAATAAAGTCATTTCTATGCAGACTGCTTATTCTGGGTTTTACTTGAATCTGAATAGCTGCAAATATTGACATCTTTAGTAAGGTTTGCTTTGTAAAATGGGTGATAGGAAATTAAAGGAAGCATTAATTTAAAATCCAGCCATTTTAAAAATACATAAATTAGAAGACATTCTAGCCAGTACATTATCTTAAATTGTATGCTGTTTGACTAGGAACCACCTTTGGTTTGGGATTTTTTTTTCCACTTTCCATTATTTATTGATCACCAAGAACACACTAAAACCAGTATAAATAAAAATAACAATATGTAATCAAGTAACAACAGGTAATCCAGAGTATCCAGCCCTAGCAGAGCTCCTAAATTTGTGGTCACCTTTTCTAGAATGTTTTGAAATTATTTGTGGATGACAGAAAAGGTAAAACTTCATTTAAAGGAAATAGGAAATGATACCAGATAGTCTACTCCAAGCACAATTATAGAAGTGAGAGAAAGAGAAGAAAGCAAATTTTGTTGTTCTAACCTCCTAAATATGTAGTAAATGCATCAGGATCTGCTACATAATAAATGAAATACTTGTAAACAGAGAGTGGCTGGTTTTAAGTTAAATATTTTTTACAAAAACATGTACCTAGCTCGTAATCCCAGGGAAGTACTGGGACAAGGGGATCTGCTGATGAAGAAGGCAAAGACACAGTCACTTGGAGTTTTGGTTCTGCTGTGACACAGAAGAACTAATATTGCTATGTAAGTACATACAAATAAGCAGTGTTTTTTTCAAGGAGTTTACTTCCTTTGCATGCCAGGCATCACATCAAGAGACTAGTGACTGCAGGATTTGGGCTGAGTCATGTCCTCTTCACCCATAAGTAACTTTTTGTACCCATTGACATTTGTCTGGGACATGGCTGCACCAGTAACAAAAGAAACATGCTGTTGTTGAATATTTGTGGCTAAATACTGTCAGAACAGGCCACTTTCAGAAGACACCCCACTCCAAATTATACTTTGTCATCACTTGCAAGTGTATGTGGTAGTTTCATATTTCACGAACCAGATTTTTTTAACAGATGCCATGGGTTTTTTCCTGATTTGATTTGCGTCTTTCCAGATATCTCAACCTCTTATGACCTTTTTTTGGAAAGCCACTCACAGATATAAGATCAGAGACAGACACAACTTCACATCCTCTCCTCTTTCATATGCTGAGCCAATGCAGAGACAGAGTTCCTTGTCATCATGCTCATTTGTATGTCTCCTATATCGTTTTCTGGGACCCTGTTGTTGTTTAAGCTCAGCTAGCAATAAAATACCACAC
>NW_010264165.1:0-1366 GCF_000690775.1 Eurypyga helias
GAGTGCGACGCGGGGTCTGGCGCCAGCACGGGGAGGGAGCGCAGCCTGGGGAGGGGTCGCTGGCCGTTTTCCCAAAGGGCTTCCAGACCCCTGTGGGGAGAGGTCCAATGGGGAGTTTGACGAGGAGTGCGTCCGGGTCTGCTGGAGCGCTGAGGGCAGGAGCGGAGCGGGAGGAGGCTCTCCCCGGCACCCGGAGCAGGACAAGCCATTGACTTTGAGCAGACCGAGCCTGGAACAAGTTATATAACTGGTTCTTTTTCATCAACCTGTTTCCCTGAGTTCTTGCAGGTTAATTGACTCCATTTGTGTGTCAGGGCCGCTTACAGCTTTTTCTATAAATGACTCCTGCCTGGTCTGATGGCACAATTAAATGTCTGAGCTGTTTCTGTAACAAAAGCGAGGAACTGAAACTTTTCTAAGCAGAGGGTGCTGTGGAAGGATGGGATCCTTCCTGAATGGGCATTCGGGAGTTTTTATTGCCAGCTTTTCTCTGGTTTGCTTCCTCTGCGGGAAGGGGACGGGGTCGGGCAATGCTTCCCTCCGTGCTGGGGGAAGGGCTGAGCTCACAGACCCCAGCTCCGCTCGGGAGAAGCATCCCCCGCAGGGAGGGTTGGGCGTGCGAGCCCCACACTAGCTCCGAAACTGAAGCCCGTTAACAAGAGATTTGGAGTTGTGTTTCAAGGCCAAGCAGCATCCTTGGGCCAGGGATGGGAGGTTTTTCCTGGAGCAGGAGCGGCAGGAGGAGCTGCTGCAAACCTCTGTGGATGACGGCGGACGAAAGGGTCTGGGCAAACGGTGCATGATGCGGCGGTTACACTTGTGTCGTTGGGAGATGTTTCAGCACCAAGCCCATCTACCTTCCTCTCCCCTGGGACACGTCGGTGCAGGAGAGCCAAGTTTAATAAAAAATCTCCATTTAGCTCTTTGGCTGTTGAAGCTTCCACTGGAAACATGGTGGGGAGGGGGCACTGAAATCTATTTTTCAAGGCTTGCTCCATATTCCGATGGGCCTCTGTGGTCCAAAGCCAGCTCTCAATCTGGATTTAGTGCTGGATAAATGGATCACTTTGATCTATTTATTATGAGAAAAAAGGCGAATGCAGAACTGTTTGGCTAATCCCCGATGAGTTGTGGATCTAACACATTCGCCTCAGC
This sequence comes from Eurypyga helias, assembly GCF_000690775.1. NCBI lineage: Eukaryota > Metazoa > Chordata > Aves > Eurypygiformes > Eurypygidae > Eurypyga > Eurypyga helias. Next base: position 1,156 of record NW_010264165.1, read on the forward strand.
ACAAGAGGCCAGTTAACCCTTCCCAGGAGGGGTCACGTCAGAGCCTGGGGCAGCGAGAGGAATAGCCCGTGCCCCCTCGCCTGTGCTCCGAGCTGTTCCCGCAGACGATGGACCTGCGTGCCCCTTCCTGCCCGGGGGGGACCCTGCCTCCAGCGCCTCCCAAAAAGGGTCCCTGTGGGTGGCCTGGGAGTGGCTGTGAGCAGGGGGACCT
>NW_010264165.1:1429-3233 GCF_000690775.1 Eurypyga helias
CAGGTGCCCAGAAAGCCGCATCTGATGGGCTCCCAGCCAGGCCTGGCTCAGCGGGAAGATGTTTGCTGCAAACGCCTTTGCTCCTTGCTCCTCGTTCTGCCTTTTCCAGGGTGGCTCTGCCAGTCTGTTTAGCAGCCATGTGCTCCATCCTCTGCCGGGCTCTTCCCACTGCCCTTGCCCTGGATCTGAAGGTGTAAATCCAGCCCCGAGGCGACGGCACTGCGACACCCGCGCTGGTGCCGCAGCGAGGATCACCGCAGCCGGGCGGGAGGCCCCGGTACGACGCTGTGCTGCTTATCCTCACAGCTGCAGCCGGATTTCACAGAGGTATTTCTGCTTTGCTCCACGGTGCATGTAAATTATTCGCTCGTAAATGTTATCTGTGCCTTCCCCAAGGAGCTGCAGCCTTCCTCCCCTCTGCAGCCATCGCCTGCGCCAAGCCTGAGCGTGTCACGATGCGCTCCTGCCCTAACGCTTTACACCACCGTAACGCGGCTGATCTCGGTCCTTGTGCCGCGGCTCCTGGGCACACGCCGTGGCACCTCCGCAGCCACCCCAGCCCTCTGTTTCGCCCCTGCGCCAGCAGTGCGGCAGCACCCGGGTGCCCGGAAGGGCTCCCGCTGGCGAGCATCTCCTGCTGATGGCACCGGGGCGTCAAGGGGCGCTGGGTTTTGGGGGTGCGCACGTCCGTGCCAAAGCAAAGATGCCTGTGGGTGCTTTGCAAAGCTGCTGGGAGAAGAAACAAAATGCTCTTTGCTCTCCCCTGCAGAAACACCAGTGTAAACCAGTGCCATCGACTGTCTCACCATGCGGGGTGAGCCTGCCACGCCAGTGAGGAGACGCAGGAGGTCGCCCGTGAAACCGCCGCGGCTCTCGGAGCCGGCGTGCAGCAGCAGCAGGGTGGAGGTGATGCGGAGGTAAGTCCGTGTGTTCGCTGGGGCGCAGGGCGCTGGTGGCCAGCCCGGCCCCCTGCGGTTGGGTGTGCAGGAGAAGCAGCTCCCCTGCCCCCAGCATCCTCTGGGCTTTGGGAACTGGCTGTGCCAGGGTCCTGCTCTCCCCGCAGCGGGAGGACAGGGTGATGGGGGACAGTGTGAATTCACACGTGGTGATGCTACTTGTGGTATTGCATAAATCAAGGGGATTTTGGAGAGGGTAACGAGGGCAACTTGGGGCTCTGGGCTGGGCAGGATGAGGCCTTGAAAGACTTTTTAATTCCCCACGTTGCGCAGCACAAGGGTGGGGGCTACAGCTGGATTTGGACCCGCGGGGTTAGGCAGAGGGTAACCCGTGCTGGAGAGGGAGGTGGGCTGCACTTCACCCCGCCAGGCTCTCGCCCCTCTGCCAGCTTTGCTCAATTATGGGCAATCCTTTAAGCTCTTGCATTAGTGCCGTATTTAGGTCTGCGCTGTATTAGGGCTTGGCTTGCCTAGCAGAGTCAAGAGTTCTCACTTAACAGTGTTGTAAAGGCATTTGCCATCGTGGGCCCAGTGCCGTGAGCCGGGATGCAAGCGGGGTGGGTGCTGTGGGAGGTGAGGGTGCTGGGCTGGCTCCCCAACCCGCTGCGCTCAGCCCTGACCTGCCTGTGCCCTGCCGTGCGCTGCCCACGCGGCTCCTGCAGCCAGTTCCCACTCTGCCAGGACAGAGGGACCTGTCCCCATTATCCACCCAGCCCGGGGTGCACATGGGGTTGTGCCTCCCAGGGCCGCCGCCGGAGACCTTCCAGCCCATCTGCATCGGCACGGCCGCCGGCAGAGCCCAGCCACACTCCCACGAGGCTCCGGGGCTGCGCTGCCGGCAGCAAAAG
>NW_010264165.1:3292-4291 GCF_000690775.1 Eurypyga helias
CTGGTGCAGGAGCTCCAGCCTGAGCTGCCTCGCTCCTCCTCTGCCTCTCCCTCCTCCAGCCTCATCCACCCGCGTCGAGACACCGAGGGATGCAGCATCCCTCCAGCAGCGTGTGCTGGGGCTGGGGTGACAGCACCGCTCCCCTCGCCCAGCGTGGGGACAGGGAGGACCCCCATAGCTCTGCCCACGGCTGTTGGACAGCTCAGCAAGGATGGGGCCAAGGGGCCGTGGCCCCCCCTTGCAAGTAGCTGGGGCTGGGCCAGCTCAGAGTCTGCTGCCACGACCAGGAGGAGCCTCTGGATTCCCCTTTTTGGTGTGGGTTTTTCCTTTAATCTGGTATCACTGAGGCAATGTCGTATGAGATCCAGATTTCGAGCTGCTGGTGGTGGTGTCCACAGCCAAATCCACGGAGGGCAAAGCTCGGCCCTCAGCTGGCATGACTGGGTGGGTGAGCACCCCGAGCACCTTCCCTCCCTGCTGGGCTCCCCGAGCATCACCTCAGCAGTTCGCTCCTTGCCTCCTTCCAGGGAAAGCCAGGCTTTCGCACCAGGCGTGGCGTTTGCAAGGATAGGAGACAGGCTGTGATTGCGGCTTCAGCCACGTCCCCGGGTGAGCCCTGCGCGTGCACGCGGCAGCCCCGCAACGGGGGCTCGGCTGAGAGCCCTGGCAGATGCCTTCCGCCTTCCCCTTCCCTCCAGCCCTGCGGGAATGAGCAGGAAAAACAAAAATGTGGGGGATCCTCGCGGATCTGACGCTCACGGCAGCTGATGATGAACCAGGAGCAAGAGCAGCCCCAGCGCACCCTCTCCAAAACCATCCCCGGGGAGGGCCCCAACCCCGGGCAGAAATCAGCCTGATGGGGAAAGCTTTTATTTTCTTTCCGCCTTTGTCTTCTCCAGGGCTGGGCTTGATTATTCCTGTCAGCAGCATGAAGTGCTAGAGAGGCTCAGCAGCCAGAGATCAATTTTCTCTGCTCCCGGCACAGCGTCTCTGCGGCGT
>NW_010264165.1:4303-5091 GCF_000690775.1 Eurypyga helias
GCGGTCGGAGACTCGACAGGTGACACCAGGGGCAGCGGGAGGGTGGCAGGGGATGCACAGAGCCGTGCCGCCTGGCCGGGCGCCAGCCCTGGCCTGGGCAGAGCTGCCCGAGGGTGTCAAAGCCTTTCACTCCCGAAGAGCAGCCAGGCACTGCCAGGAGAGAAAGCCCAGCTCGGCTCCGCCACCAGCATCGCGTCGGGGCGCAGCGCAGGGTGGGGACCCTCTGCTCCTGCTGCGCCATCCCTTCCCGTTCACCGCAACGCACCGGCCGAGGGAGGATGATTTTCTTTCTAGGGAACGTGCAAAAATGTGTGTCGAGCAGGCATGATACGCAAAGACCTTGTGTGTAAGTGATCAAAACGTGGTGGTGGCACAAGGTAGGAAGGCTGAATGCAGGGATTTGAGATGCTTTGCAGTTACATAGCCAAGCTAAAAAAAAATTAAGAGACTTGCAGAATTTTAAGAGGATGGGGAAGAATTTGGCGTGGGATTAAATATTGGGGAAAAGATTAGAAAAGCGAAAAGCAGGAGATGAGAAAAGCCTGGGGAGTGAGGCAGATGGACCAGATGGAGGAGAGGTGCCAAGGACAAGGACTAGCCCAGGGATGAGCCTCGGCACTTTGCCCCCAGCATCCCAAGTCCACATCCCCACGCTGGACCTGCCTCGGGGCCTGCCACGGCACAGGGCAGAGGGGAGAGCATCCTCTCCCCAGCGCCAGGGTAGCGGGGCTTACGCGGGGGCTGCCGGTGACGAGGTGCCCATGCCCATGGATGAACGAAGCAGCGGA
>NW_010264165.1:5188-6509 GCF_000690775.1 Eurypyga helias
TGGCCGCGCTCGCTTGCACCAGCCACGGGTTTGATCCTCTCCAGACTGCAAATCAGGAAATTCTGGGAAACGCCGAAGCGCTCCTCTGCAAAACCAAACCAGCCAGCAGCCCCTTGCTGCTGAAGGCAGAGATACAGCTGGGGTTTGGCTCGACAGCTTTTAGCCACAAAATGAGCTCCAGCATGTTCTTAAACTGCAGAACAAAATACTAAAGACCATGGGCAATTACAGCAGAGCCCTCTGGAGTCCTCCCAGCACGGGGAGCCCCAGCAAGGCTGTTGCTGGCCCCCGCTGCTTCTGATCCTGGCTGGCAAATATTAATTCTGGGTTTTTTCAAGTTGAGAAATTAACTGTTTTGCAGCCCCATCCAATTTGAATACTTTAATTAAGCAGTTTCAGTGCTTTTCTCCTCCAAGGACCTTCCCTGACTGAGCACTTTAACCCCTCAGCTCCCACATCAGGCTCCTGCAGCAGCTGGCCTCTGAGGTCTGCTGGTTCAGCTCCCTTGGATGATGATGACGGATGCCACATGTTATCCAGGATGCTGCTTTCTGGGGTGTACGAAGATCCTTGCTGGTGCCTGGATTGTCTCCACGCGGCCAGGTGCCATTTCCAGGGGAGCTGACAGCTCTGGCACGGAGGACACGCAGCTTTGCACCGTCAGCGTCCCTTGCCAGGAAGGCTGACAAAGCTCGCCGTGTCCTCGCTTGGCAGACAGATTCGTTAGCGCTTTGCAAACGCAGTCTGGGGAGAATCTTGGCCCGGCTGGCCGCCGCGCACAACTTTGCCAATGCCCTTGTCCGGAAAGCCTGCTCCTCTGGCTCAGGTTGGTCTCCAGAAGCATCTCAGCCCATGACCCGCCTCCGCCCTCGTGAGAGCCACCTGCAGTGCGGCGGTTCGGGGACGCGTGCCTGGCACACCGACTCTCCGGTGACGTTCCTGTGTGTACGCATCCTCGGCTGTGGCTGGGGAAAAGCGACGGATGGGAGAGGGCGTGCTGTCCGTGGGTGAGCGAGGCCGTGCCACCCCACAGCATGTGGTGATGGAGGCATTGCCCACCTGGGAAATGTAGCTCCCACGTGCCACGGGTGCTGCCAGGACCCGTTTTGTGCGTGTGTGCGCGCACCCCATCCCTGTCAGGAGGGATGCTCCAGCCTGCTCCAGTAAAGAGGCACCAGTATTTCAGCAGAAACGTCCCTGTGTCACCAAACCGTGGCACCTGGGCGCTCGGCTGTCTCAGTGATGCCGCCTGTCCCTGGGCTGGAGATGTTTCGAGCCAGTTTTGAGCCAAGGATGTGATACTGTCTCACATGACATCCTT
>NW_010264166.1:0-4262 GCF_000690775.1 Eurypyga helias
AAAGGAGAAAAAAAAAAAAAGAAAGTGTGAAGAGAGGAGCTGAAATGGTCCTGCCGCGCGTCTGCCGGAGGAGAAGCAGCCCACTCCGAAATCCGAAGCGCGCCACCGAACTGCGCCGAGCCGGGCGTTAGGAAATGTCTGTTTGATCGTCTCGCGCACTAATTGGTCTTGTTGCGCAGCACCAGGAGGGAAAAAAACCCACTTCTGCTCTTCTCTCGGCGTCGCTCGAGTCGTCCCCCTGGGGCAGGCCTGCACAGAGCCCCGGCTCGGGGAGGGGGATGCGGCCGTTAGAGCAGGGGGACTGTGCCCTCCTCAGCCTTCCGCCGCTCCGGCTGTGCCTGAATAAACCTGCGGTTCCGAGAGAGGCTCTGTAACTCAGTCTGGGGTGGTTGGGGATGGGTAACCCCGAGCTCTGGTTCCCTGTGGCAGCATACTCTGGGAAAAGCCACGGCACGCATGAGCTTTGGGGTACCACGGGCGTAGCTCGCTGCTTCGGCTCGAGTTCCCAAGCTCCTCTGCCCTTTGGCAGCGGTGAGGGGCAGGAAGGGACGCTTCAGTTGCCAGGACGGGGATGCTTTTGAATTGTCCCCCCTCACCAAGGGCCTAGCGCACAGGATCCTGTAGCTCCTCATCACTTTCGGGGAGCGCGGGAGCAGGCAGAGCTCGGCACTGAGACAGCTCTGGTTTTTCTTTCCCTGCAGCCTGAACCCAGTGTGCCGCAGCTCGCCCTGAGGAGGAGGACGCAGCAGCCAGCCCCATCTCCTGCCCGGAGTGTCCTTTCACCCCAGCGCAAACAGTGAGTGAGTACCCGGGGCTGCTGCCTCTCTCCACAGTGCCCAGGAGGTCGCCACAGCCTGCGTGATCCCGGGGATCTTGGCTCCGAACTCCCCGTGCAGCAGCCTGGTGCTCCCTGTCCGCTCTGGACTCGGCGGGGACTCCATGAGTGGTTTTGGGTTTTGGATGTGTCGCGGCTCTGTAGACAGGGTCTCCCTGCAGACCAAGCAGCTCCCCGGCCATCCCTTCCCTTCCGACCATGGTCGCTGTGCCCTTGCAGACCGGGGACAGACTGGGACGGTCTGGGGCCCCAGTTTGGGCTCAACAGACCCCTTGTGACAGCCCTAGGGGGGAGCTCGGAGGGATCCCAGGAGCAGCGACAGTGGCAGGGAGGTGATGGGATGAGCGCAGGAAGCTTTCCCACCTCTTCCAGGCTCAGGTGTAGGAAAAAGCTGCCACAGGAGGTGGGGGCCTGCTCCTTGGTAGCAAAGCTGCAAGGGCTGCTCTGCTCCCACCGGGATCCACCCGGGCCAGCGCGGTCCAGTGATGCAGAGGGAAGATGAAGTTATCTATAGCAGCTACCTGAAGTGAGTGGATCACACCCCATGGGGTGAACTCAGCAGGACATAGGGTCAGAGCCCCGCTGTGACCCCAACAGCTCTCCCCACTGCCAGCTGCTCTCCGGAGAAGCTCAGAAAGCTCCTTGGGAGCGTTTTCCTTCCCTTGCTCTGGCTTCTTGCAGCGGGACACTCTGCTGGTTTGCCTGCCCCGCCTGCCCCTCGCAGGCAGCACAGAGATCCGGCTTCCCCCCGTTTGCCGGGCTCTGGCTGCCGGAGAGCTCATTAACGTTTAATAATGCCAGCTGCCCGCACAAGCCACTCGCTTGTCCCTTGCTCTCTTCTCTGTTGCACTAGAATAAATTGTTAATTAAACTGTGCACTGGCATCCCAAGGTGTTTGTCTGCTCCGAAGCTAAGGCCAGGTTTAAAAATTCACAGCAGCTACCAGAGATCAGTAAGTCCCTGGAAGTCCCCACTGAAGCTGGCAGTGGGGCCGGTTCTGGGCCTGGCCTGGATTTTTGGGTTGAGCCTGGCAGGACCAGGGAAGAGGGAGAGCTGTGGCGAGCGGCTGGCGAAGAGTAACAGCCCTGTCTCTGCTGGGACCCCAAGCATCACTTCACAGCAGATAATAAAGAACGAGTGATGTGTACAAAAGCCAGCCTAAGGGAATTCGATGCTCGGCCCCTGTTGAGTTTCAAATGAGAATTTGGCTCTTAATTCAATTTAGGCCCCTTTGGATCAACAGGACCCAAATAACTATGTTTACTAATTGCATGCAAATGCCAGCTCCATCTCAGGATACGCTCGGTGGCCTCAGCAGGAGCCTGGAGGCTTCCGAGACGCAGGGAAACGATAAAGGGCTCATAAAACGGTGCTGGGGGATGTTTCCTGGATGCTGGAAGTGCCTCCCGGGCTGATGTGACAGGCAGCGTATCCGAGTCCAGCGGAGCAGCAGGGGATGCCCGCACCACCCGGCATTCCCCCACAGACACGAAAACCAACGGAGGAGAGGCACTAACACAAGTTTGGGGCTGAAATTCCCCTTCGGATGAGCTGTGAGCCTGGGTAGGCCCCAGCTCTGCCTCCGTTTAACATGCTGGGGTTTGCAGAGCTTGCCGAGGGCTGAGCTGTCCGTGTGATGCCAGCGTCCCTCGCGGGCAGGGACGGGACGGGAGCGGTCGGCACCCAGGCCGGACGGGAGCGGAGCCTGCCCGATGCTTTGGGAGGGCTCAGGCGGGGGGAGCTGGGGTCTGGCTGCACCCACCAGCGTCACCGTGCCCCCAGGCCCCCGAGCAGCTACGCAAACAAGGACACCTTCGCACATGCTGCGAGTCACTGTGAATGTCATCCAGGCTGGCTGGTTAAATGCATCCCTGAGACGTTCCTAATAAAAAATTCATAAGCCTCTTATAAAGGCAATTACACTTCCGCGAGGCAGCGAGGGGACAATACGTGACCAAACGAGTTAATGAGGTCGGTTGGAAGAGGAGGAGTTGCCTTCCAACAGGTGGGCTGAGCCCCTTCCCTCCACAAAAGGCTCATTTCATCACCTTAATGAACTATCCCCATCACAGGTCCCCTCGGGAAAGAGCAAATCGACTCTCCTGTGTCTCGTGGCCGGAGAGGGGGTTTTGGGGAGCCGCCCAGTGTCACGCGGAGACTGTGGGGACCTGCGCTGGGCTTCAGAGAGGGAGCACAGGCAGCTTCGTGTGGGCTTTGCCTGGGTTTTTAGGGTTTTCAAAGGGGGCTGAAGGAATTGCATCCTCATCTCGCAAAGGGAGAGGCGAGGGGGAAAGGCTTGGCCCTTGGAGCAGCCCTTCCCTTGCTCTGCTGCGTGATGCTCGCCCTGTTACCGGAAATTGTAACCCAGAAACCCTCCCAACCCACGGGTAGTTTATAAACCAACAGCGGTTTATCGTGGCGCCGGGTGCAAGGGGGACATCTCCCCCCAGCATGCACACCAAACAGGGTTCCTTGGGCTGTGTTTATACACAAAACTTCCAGAGTTACTAATTTTCCCAGCCCCCTTTACCAACCAACCTTTACCTTTACCAACCAACCCCCTTTACCGTGGTTGGTTAGTGATTTACATACAATTATAATACTGCTGACACGTTGCTTCCACTGTGACACATGCTCAGGGGAAGGGTCTGCACCTGGGCAAGGGTCTTCTTGACCCATGGGCGTCATTTTTAGTGTTACAATGGAGTTTTAATGAGCACAGTTCACCAAAAGGACAAGATTTTTAAACATCTGCTGACTTACCAAAACAATTCTCAGCTCACAAGGACACTGCTGAGGTACTAATGAGGATGTACCCTCCCACGTCTGATAAGCAAGGGGGCTCATCCCTCGTTATCAAACCTCCTCAACCTCTCACGCTGATGTCACCAGTCTCCCAGTGTTATCTTCAGGAGCAAACCTTGGGTTTTCTGGCTAAATTGGCAGCGTGCATGGAGCATCGTTAAAATATTCCGGTCAGTGTTGCTCCAGGATGTTCTTGGTGGATGGACGTTAACTCTTCTTCCTTTGGCTCGTCAGCTCAACACGTACAAAGAACATCTGGCTGACGTGTAATACCACTATCTTCTAAAAGTTAACCTTCAACGACCCCATAAATCATACGCTACCCCCCTCCGTGACCTCTTGGCCAAGGGCATGGGGGGCGGTGGGAGGTACCCAAGACACCCAAGCCTCCCCAGGGAGGAGCGTGCGTCCCTGCGGCGTGGGGCAGGGGGGCATTACCAAGCTCTGCGCTGCCCTGGCGCCAGCCCAGAGGTGGAGAGGTGGGTGGGAGAGCCAGAGAGGAGGGGGGAGGCGGTGGGAGAGACCAGGTTTGCTCAGCACCCCGGCTCAAGGCAGCGCGTGACCCCCGAGCCACTCGCTGGGTCAGTGACAAACCCTCCAACGTTCCCCCTTGCAGCATGTG
>NW_010264166.1:4342-4624 GCF_000690775.1 Eurypyga helias
GTATGGGCGTCACCAGCTCCGTCCCCACGCACCCCTTCGCACCCCACAGCCGGGAAGGCTCCGGGGTGGGGAGTCGGGGTTTGGAGCCCCACTGTGGGCCTTGGCCCGGGGTGAAAAAACATCTCACTCCTGCCTGGTGCTCCGGACCCCTCGCACTTGGGCGTGCTGATGTTCAGCCCCGTCTCTGGGGCTTGGCCTCATCTTGGGCCTTTTCAACAAGGACGCAGAGGTGGGAGGTCCTCGTCCCGCAGCCTCGCTGTGCGCGAGAGGTCTTTGCCCCGG
>NW_010264166.1:4762-5543 GCF_000690775.1 Eurypyga helias
GCCGGATGTTGAAGACATCACCCCTGGGGGTATCGGAGCCTGGAAGCTGCTGATTACCCAAAGCAGCGGGGTGCTGGGGGGCTGCGATCCTCCCACCCAGCCCTCCTTGAGGGGGTGGGGTGGGCTCTGCCTGGTTTCTTTTAAGGGTCACCCCAAGACGTGTCCCCTGGGGCCGGGGAGGTTCTTGCTCTGCCCCGCGGCGCCTCGCGGTGGGGTTGGGCAGCCGGAGCTGATGGACATTTTGGGGCACGTTTGCAGGTTATTTTAATGTCCAGTCATGAAACCATCCGAGTGCTGGAGGTTGGCGTCGACACCCCACTCCCGGCCGAGGAGGACCAGAAAGCCCTGGAGATGCCACCGGGGGAGGTAGCGCAGGGCTCCCCGGGAGAGAGCAGCCAGCCGGGCAGAGGGGATGTCCCCCCCAGCACCCAGAGCTCCTGCAGCCGGGAGGCGGCCGGTAAGACACCTCCGTCCCCGGGGCTCGTTCCCTGGGCTGCCCCCTGGTCCCTCCATCCCTGCGGGCAAAGTTGGGGTTGGGACTGGGAGGATGAGCTGCACCCATGGGTGCAGGTTCAGAGCATCCCCATCCCTGGGTTTGCTGGAGGTGACAAAAGTGACTCCTCTGGGAGCTAATGGGGAGAAGCACCGTGTGTCGGGGACGCCGACACGCGTGTACGCAGGGTACACGTGTCGAGGAGGGGTTTGCTGGGTGCTCTGTTTTCCCACAGCCGCCCAGAGCAGACGCTTGGCTTTCCTCTCCCCCTCGCCCCGGCTGCCACGC
>NW_010264166.1:5586-6750 GCF_000690775.1 Eurypyga helias
GGGAACGCAGCTCTCCTGGGGGGAGATCCCGCTTCGTTCCTGGCTGCATGTTGGCCCAATCCTCCGGCAGGCCCACCCCGAATCTGCCTGCCAGCGCCCCTGTCCCGTCCCCTCTCCTGTGCTGGGTCACCAGGGCCTCTCCCGGGCTGTCCCCTCCGTGCTGCCTGCGGAGCGTCACCCGCTCCCTGCGCTCTGCCAAGGAACAGGGGCAGCATCGGGGCTTCTTCAGCCGCCTTGGCGAGGGCCCCTGGGCACCAGGGGATGCCCTGGGCTGGAGGGGAGGAAAAGCATGACAAACCTGGCTGCCCCGTAGCACGGGCTTTGCCATTTGGGAAGTGTTATCCCAGCTTGGCTTTGGCAGGAAATTTTAAGAAGGGAAGAGGAAAAAAAAAAAGGCTTTTTTAACTCTTGCAGCCCTGTAGTTATTTCTGGGCGAGGAACCAAAATCGGGCACCGTCTGGCTCGTAGCTGGGGAAAGTGTTTGTTTGGTAAAACTTTTTTCTGACAAAGGAAAAGGCAGGAAAAAGGCGGTTTTCATTTTACAAAAATAGAAGAGGATTAAGTGGATTTCATACCCGGGGGCTGCTGCTGTTAGAAGCTGAGCAGAATAAGTACAAGAGGTTGCTCAGAAAACGGCTCTTTTGTAATACGTAAGGAGCGAGGTTTCCTCTTGCTCGGATGGGCAGGAGGACGGAGATGAGCGTACTCTGTGAGTTTGGGCAATGCCCGTCGAAGCTCAGCCCACTGGGGACCCCCCTCTGCCGGGCGCTAGCCAGGCCACCCCGGTCCCTTCCCAGCTCCCCCCGGCCGGGGTGAGCGGTGCGGGGGCTGACTGATGGCTGCTGACGTCGGAGCTGGCAGCTGGCAGAGGGAAATATCCCCTGCCAGATCCACAGCCCGAGAGGGGAGCGCACAGCCCAGCAGCCCACTCACCCGTTTTTCTCCTTTTTATCCCCTTAACCCCCCACCCGTTCTTCCCCGGGTCAACCCAATCAACCCAACCCTGCTCCTGCCTTTGCCTCCTCCCCAAAAGATCCCCGAGAAGCCCCAAAACGCCCTTTCCCTGCACCCCGTAACCTGCTCAGCGACCCCACCTCGGGGTCCTGGGGCACTACACCGGGACCGTGCCGGGTTTCACCCCAGCTCCGCGGGGCTGTGGCTCCG
>NW_010264167.1:0-205 GCF_000690775.1 Eurypyga helias
GGATGAGGCGCTGTTTCGGTCGAGAAACCGGGCGGTGTTTGGAGTGGGACGTAATTGCTTAGGGCAGATGTCAGCAAGCCGGCAGAATTAACATATGGGTATCAAGAAGGTAGTCTAAATCCCATTTTTAATATTTTTTTTAAAGCGCTTTGATCTAGCTTGGTGGACTACACTGACCTGCACTCTGGAAATTCTTGTTTAGCGT
>NW_010264167.1:217-1881 GCF_000690775.1 Eurypyga helias
GGTTCCCCCACCCCCCACACCACACCACCACCCGATAGCAGAAGGAAAGATTGCGCCCTTGAATTTGCATTCGTCGGGAATTGACAGGTCAAAAGCAAGTAAATCACATTATACACGATTGTATTGTTATTGTATCGATAACAACACATTAGCAGAACAATTAACACACTCGCCCAACTACGTCGAGATCACAGCAGCGCTTTAACAAAAACCCAGATAAGTAACTAAACTCCGATAAAGCCTTCCCTTTTTGTGTTTGGAGATTTGAAGGCTCTCCGACACACTCTGTGCAAGGCAGCCGCACCACCCCTGCGGATCTCCCACGCGGGGAAAGCAGCCTTCCCCCCCTCCCGCCGTGGCTGCCTCAAACCTGGGGGGGAGACCTGGGACCCCCCACATCCACCTAACGCGACTCCAACGTTCCTCCCAGCGGAACCGACCGGAGTTCGCATCACATCGTGCAAAGCCTCTCGCGAGCAGGTTGCTGGAGAACGGCAGCCACGTGCGTGTTTTAGGAGTCAGCAGTCACCGCAAGCGGGAGGTGGAGGGGATGGGAAGCGCTTTGGAAACGAGACTTTCGAATATAATATTTCATCTGCAACTAGAAAAATACACTGGAGCCAGTATTGAGCCATCTATAGATTTCAGCCCAGTGAAAAGTTCGTGTACAGTAACTTATGACCAATAAACTCTATTACCGTTTTCACTATTTGGACGACTGAACGTAATCAGAAACATGAGCAGATGAAGTCATGGGTTTGCAAATGGCCCTCTTGGAAGGCAGCAAGTCCGGGAGTGGAGGCATCCTCTCTGCTGGAAGTTAGGCGAGTGCTTCTTGTCCACTTGCACGCGACTCTGGCGGGGGGAACCTGTGAGTTGGTTCTGCTGTGCTCGCAGAGCTGCGGGGCACATGGTGACCACTCACCCTAGAAACCCCCCTGCAGCCCGTGGCCGTGGCTCAGAGCCCTTTCCCACGCATTTTCTGAGGAAGAGCTGCCTGCACGTTGCTCTGCCATCGGCGTGCCTGCACATCCAGAGCGGTAGCCCGGCGGGTTCAAGCAGCAGCAGCCTTGGCTGGTACCCCCGGACCGGCCCAGGGGCACGCAGTTCGTGGTGGGGGTGGGATTCGCGTTCCCGCTGGCACCCAGGACGCGAGGGGAAGTCCATCACGCCGGCATCCGACCTGTGCAGAGAGACCCAGTGGGTTAGTCCTCGCCTCTTAGAAGTCGAAGCACAATAACGTTACACGTGGACGAGAGAAATGGGAAATCGCTTCCCCGATCAAACGGGAAGGGGGAGGGGGTCTTACGCAGTTGGAAAGCCTGGCTAGCCCTCTCGGAGCGAGGAAGTGCCGGCCGATGGGCTGATAACCTGAGATCCAGGGCAGGGGTGCTAGCGCCGGGCAGTGCCGGGCTCCCACCTTCCAGAAATCCCGTTTCCCCGCGAAGCCCGAGCGCCGGCCAACGCCGATAGATATCTCCATCTCCCCCTTTGACAACCCACGGGAACTTTTTCGTTTTTCACGGTTAAAAGGGTTGTAGGAGGTCACACGATAGCAAGGTGGATTTGGAAATGGGGACAAGTACGCTGAAGTAGCAGCGAGTTGTAAAACACGAAGCGGGAGAAGGTGCGGTTCGCGGAGGAGCTGCTCGGTACAGAGCACT
>NW_010264168.1:0-2460 GCF_000690775.1 Eurypyga helias
TCCACTCTCCACCGAGCCTGTACTGAAATGAAAGGTGCCCTCTCCCGAATGGGCCTTGCTTCTTGCTAGCAGCTTCCCTTCGTGACTGCCTGATCTTAGCACTGGAATCAACAGCTCCGTAGTTGTTATTCAAAGGTACCAAATGTCAATCTGAATTCATGCTGACTTAACTGAAATTATTCCATTTTAACTGGTCGCTAGCCTTTGTCTGAAAAGGAAGGGTGGTCTCGGGTAGCATGGGCATGTACATAAACGGGGGAGGACTAATCTCACTTTCGCAGTGTCTGAGTCGGATATCTGAACCCAAGCAAGCCATTACAGGCTTTATGAACCAGGGTGCTCCAGAGAGATGATGGCTAGTGCAGGGGAGGCTGGCACTGGTAGGAAAGCTCACAGTATGGTTCCCATCTGACAAAACACAAACCAGGATTAGCTGAATAACCCTATGGGTTGATGGGACAAATGGTATGTGAAGAAAGCTGTGCTGAAGCCATTTGTAAAGGGACACTCAAATGTGAAGGATTCTGGATTCTGAATCCCCTATACAGAGCTCACAACTAAGCACAGCCAAGTGGGAGTGGAGGAATTGCTAAGGAGAAGTCCCTGACCCATGAGGAGCACTCTGCTTCCCTCCACTCGGAAGCCTTGGTACTCCCACCTTGGGCCAACCTCTGATCCCTTACTTCTTGATGTCTCTGCCAGGCCAGCAGCTGCCATGTCGCTTGGGTGTAACACTGAACTGCAGCGAACGGGGACGCAGCTCACTGGGAACAAACGGAACAGGCTTGAAGAAAGCCTGTCTAATGAAAGGTTTTAATTAACGAGAGTCAACTGACCCATGAAGAAATGTCTGCATTCTCATTCCAACTGACTGAAATCTGCTTTCCTTTCTGCAGTTGTTGCTTCTGTAATACTTGGAATTCATCACAGAATCCAGAGCCATTGATGTCTAAGGTAGACAGTATCGTGCTGTTTTAAACCCCTGAGTACAGCGAACACTCTGCAGATGTCACAGCAGCAGGAGGATACAAGAGAATGCAGTGTGTGAAAGTACATTCACGTTGGTGAAGCATTTACATTAGCAGGAAGCAAGGTGGAAGGACTAGTAGGATGCCTGATGGTGTATGCAAACCCCCCAGGCCGTCTACTTAAATCTCCATCTTAGCCTGACCTGAGCTACCCTGCCTTCCCTTCAAGGCAACTGCTTTTTATCCTTGGATTGTCTCTTGATTTCCCTGCTTTGCTCACACTTGGATCTTTGTAGCAAGTGCTTCTTGTCCTCTCTCATAGCTTCCAAAGGAAAGCCTCTGTCTTTAGTGTGTTTTCCATCAGAGTCCCATAGGAAGCCTTTGTTATGTGACGGTCAGCAGAGACACTCCTGCTAAACATGCTCCTTCCAGCTCTGATGGAACAAATCCTCAGGGAGGCATTACCAAAAGGACTATTTGCTGTATGCCAGAAACTACTGGTGTTTAAGCATCCTGGAAACTCTGGGACCCAAAGTCACAAAAGTAGTGTTGGTTGAGGCGTTCCCTCTCCTCTGTGCTGGAGACCCTTGAGTTTTGGATGTGATGCTGTAAATGGCCAAGGTCTCCCCAGGGTTGTGAGGACCTGAGCCTGGCTGCTGCCCCAGTGCCTGACCAGGGTGTGACAAAAGGACAAGACCCTCAGAGGAGCTCAGCTCTTGGTGCTGGGCCACCTTGGGATCCAAGTGTGGGGCTGACCCCGTGCCTGGCTCGGACCCAGCACCCTCCTGGGGCGCGTTGCACGGAGACTGCGCTGCCTGGCTGGGGGCAGGCGCTGGCTGTCTGTGCCCTCAGCCGTGCAGCACAGCTGGGCCAAGGGCTGACTGCAGTCCTGGGCGCTTCCGTCCTGCTCAGCTCTGCGTCACCCGCTGCTCTGCAGCGTTGGAGGTGATGGCGTGGATCAAGCAACTTTCCTTGGCTGCACAAATGCACTTTACAAAAGCTGCTTTCATCTGTCCTCTGTTGTGGAGAAGAGTAAAGCTCGTGCTCTTAAAGGGGCAGCGGATGGTCTGTGAACAATTTTTCTGTATTCTAAAGCCAAGCTGAGGTTCTGATGGCCGACACCTTCCTCCTGCCTCTCGGTACCTCATCTGCAAAGCGTAAATGGGGAAGCCGCTGACCAACACGGGATCGGCGTGGTGAAACTTGGTGCTGTTTTAAACAAGAATGGCTTTCAGCTGGTGAGAGGGCTGGAGGGCCCCGGCCCCCTGCGCTGCAGCTGTGCCTGCTCACCAGCGCGTCTGCCCTTTCCAACCGCGGTTCTCTAGGTTTTACTCAAAACCTGAACTCGCTAAGTTTGGTCAAGACGCACGAGCTCGGTGTGACGCCTTACGCGTTCGGTGGGGTTTTTAACGTAGGGTCTAAGGGCACAAAGCTCCTTCCGTGCCCGCGGAAGCCCCCGGCCCGGCGGCGGGGCTGGGCTGGAGGCCGCGGG
>NW_010264169.1:0-980 GCF_000690775.1 Eurypyga helias
GAAGGGGCAGCGGGGGGTGTGTAGGGGGGTGGCTGTGGGGTTTGGAGTAGACCAGTCTGCCAGGACTGGGTAGCTCTGCGTCCCAGCACGGTCGGGGCTATGGCAGGGAAACATGCAGCGCTGGTGAGGTCCCGGGTGTCCCGTGCTCAGAAAAAAAACCCGTGCTCAGCAAGCCCCAGGCAGCCCTGCAGGAAAAGGAAGAACCTGTCCGGATTTTCCTTTGCATTACGTTTCCTTTCCTTGTGCTCCTCTACCCCAAAGGGGTTTTATTTTTAGGGTCTCTAGAGAGCTGAGTGCGAGTCCCCCGGGGCATCTAGCTCCTCGCCCGCAGCCAGAGTTCCCCAAGCTCCTGGGCTGTGGCTCGCTGTTGGAGAGGGAGGAAGGCTGGAGCCCGCGCTGGTGGGAGCGCGGTTTGTGCTGCTGGGGGATGAGCCCCACGCAGGGCAGGGCAAGGCAGCAGCGCTGCTCTGGCCTGACACGCTGCTCTCCCTCCCACGCAGACCCAGAGACCCGAGGACAGATGCTTGGACCGCAGACACCAGCGGCCTGTGAGGAAACTGAAATCGCAGCGACAGGTCCCTCTAGGAGATGCGCAGCTGCTGTGTCTGTGTTACCCTCTGTACTTCACCACCGGTTCTCTGTCTACTAACCCGACTAAACTCCGCTCACCGTCCTCTCTGCCTCCAGTGGTGTGTAATGTTGGTGTGAGATGATCGTTACCTCTAGGGCTAGTCGTTGCTGATGTTGTAATAGTGACTTTCTCTTCACCTTTCTCGTGCTGTGCGTGTGATTCTGGCTGTGTACAGCCAGCCCCCGAGCCCAGGAAGGGGAGCCGCGGGGCAGGGTGACGCGGGAGCCTGCTGCAGCCCCAGGGGAGCCCTGTGTCCCCCGCGCCTGGAGCCGGAGGCTCGTGGTTCACCCCGGCTGGCTTTGGGCAGGGCTCGGGGACCGGTCCCAAGGCGTTTTGGGGTCCTGCCGGT
>NW_010264170.1:0-232 GCF_000690775.1 Eurypyga helias
CCCCAGCATCTCCACCTCCTTTTGCTTCCCCAGAGCCCCCTCCCTGAGCGCTGCCGGGCTGCCAGAGCCCCCGGACCCCCTGAATAAGCCCTGAGGATGCTTCCCAGCCCCTGCAGCCTGTGACGGCAGATTTAGACTGGACATCAGGAAGAAATTGTCCCGGAGAGGGTGGGGAGGCACTGGCACAGGTTGTCCAGAGAAGCTGTGGATGCCCCATCCCTGGAAGTGTCCA
>NW_010264170.1:371-3005 GCF_000690775.1 Eurypyga helias
AAAAAAAAAGCGGGCTCGTCCGGGATTTGAACCCGGGACCTCTCGCACCCTAAGCGAGAATCATACCCCTAGACCAACGAGCCGC
This sequence comes from Eurypyga helias, assembly GCF_000690775.1. NCBI lineage: Eukaryota > Metazoa > Chordata > Aves > Eurypygiformes > Eurypygidae > Eurypyga > Eurypyga helias. The sequence continues at coordinate 457 of NW_010264170.1, forward strand.
CGTGAAGGTGGTTTTCCTTTCCCTCTAGAGGAAGGCTGGAGTGCAGCCGCTGGCCGCCAGCCCGACTCCCAAGCGAGAGTTGAGTGCTAGTTTGGCTCTTGTCTCCCTACAGTAACAGCCGCTAAACTGACTATATTCCAAGAAACTTGGGGAGAGGTAGGAGGAAGAGACAGGAAAAATAATTGCTTTGATTTTATGCCTTTTTTTTAATATATATCAAGGTTATTGAGAATACTTGTGGCCCAGGTTGCTCCTTACCATCACTTCAGCTCCGCCCTAGCATCTTTTCCCATTGTAAGGTTTCCTCAGAACACTTATCCTTGAACAGTGGGTCATCCAAGACGTTTTGAACGAACGGCTGCGTTTCTCTTTAACCGGAGTGAACGGAAACGTAGCACTGACTGCCAGTCACAGTTTCTCCCAGCTGCAGAGGGAAAAGTCGTGGTGTAATCCCCTACAAACAAGACTTGTTTTTTCTCCCTCTCATTTCTCTTACTATTTCGAAATGAGCGTGTTGGGTGGGGTATGTTTGGCAGGAATAAGCTAAACAGTGTCCACTGTGCGGTTCCTCTAGGAGGTACAGAGATACAGGCTAAGCAGAAAACAATCAAAACCTTTAAAAATATAAAATCAGTCTGAATATGTTTGCTTTTCCTCCTAGAAGATAGCAAAGGAGAATAACATGATTGTTATTATCTGAGAAAAGAAACGGGTGTACAGTAAGTAGACCAGATACCCTCCCAGATGCTCTCTGTATTGAGCAGCAGTGCTGCTACACAGCATACGGGACGATTGGAGGGCTGTACCTGTGACCACATTATCTCAGATCCGTCGGAGGAGGGAGGTCTTGTAGGCATCCTATGGCAAGGGGCACGTGTGGCTGAGTCAGGCTTATCGGTACATAAAAGAACATTTGAGGTCTGTGAAGAAGAGTAAATGTGAGAATAAGAAAAAGATGCATTTAAAAACAACAACTTTAGTTTGGCTGTCTTGAAAAAATGCCTAGAAAGACAAAGCTTGGCCCGTTTGGGGGACTGAACATATTTTTTAACTGTGCAGTACTGAAGGGGCCAGAAGGTAAATAGCGAGCTCTGGGTACTGCTGCGCTTCTGTGTTGGCAGAGCACCTCCAGGCACTGAGGAGAGTTGTGAGGTCGGGTGGAGTTTCCATGGGAAGGAAGAGATCCGAGGGAATATTGAGGCAGAAGGGTTTAGATGAAAGGCTTATGGCTGCACATCAGTTTCTGCTCCATTTGGAAAGTGGGGATTTTGGTCAGTTGGCTAAAGGTCCACCTGCAAGGGAAGTCAGAGGGACTAAATGAGGTGGCAGCCAAACAATGTGGTAATTCCCTGTGATACAGGGAATCAGACCCATTCTGATCTTTATTCCCAGTTACTGCCCTGGATTTCTAGTAGCCTGGATTTCTAGAAAACACTGTACAGCGGTTAGCTGAGGAGAGTGCTCCAGAGCTTTCCCCTAGGGCATGAATAATGAATGCTCATTTTAAATCCCACCAGAGCTGTGAACCTGGTGTCTTGCATCACAGCTGGGAAAAAAAAAATTCCACCTGTGTTTTTGTAGGAGCTTGCTTTGTCATGGTCCTCTTCCACATGGCACAGGGTAGTGGGGCTTTCCTGTGGCCTCTTTCATCTGCAGATGTGATTAGGTGGCCAGAGAGGAGGAGGTGGCACACACATCTGGGAGAGGACCAGTGTCCATGGAGCACCGGGCGGTACGTCGCAGGCCTCCGAAGCGCCGGGACGCAGTGAGCAATAGCCTTGTGATATGACTAATACACAGCTCCGCAGAAGACAAAAGGTATGCAGAGAGGTTCCCAAAAGAGAGGGAGTGAAGGGAGGAGATAAGGAAGGGTGAAAGCGTGGTGTCGGGGGTCCGTAACAGCAGTCGGCCGGTCAGTAAGCCAGGTATTTTCAGGCAAAAGGTGAAGGCGGTTGGGGAGCTTCCGGACGAGCCTGTCCTTAGAGGCGACGCAGGCCAGAACAAGCTCTCCAAGTTAACAGGGAGGGATGTGAAGGATCTCAGTGGAAGCAGGGGGAACCCACTTGCCCTGCCAGCTTAGGACAAGCGCTTGGGATGCTCACTTGTTCGCCAGCCCCATAATGTGCATCCGGGGGAACTGGCCTGCCAACGCCTGAGCAGAGGCCGGGGCACCGGGTAACCACCAGAGCCTGCTCCCGCGGTCATTTCTCTTTGGAAAACCAGGTCTAGTGATGCACGGCCAGAGGTTCCCCACACCGAGCGCCCGGGATGTGCCGCTGTGCTGGGGTCAAAGGGAATTCTGCTGCCGCTCTCGCAGGCCACAGCAGCTCTCGTGTGCGTCTGGACCGGACAACGCGCAACTCGGCTGCGTGAAGGGTCGGCTCTTTTCAGTATTTTTGAACATGGATGCTCAGCGTGCCTCCGAAGGTGCTCGGTGAACCTTCCCACGCCGGCGGTTAACTCCCGGGCAGCACCACAGCCCGAGGCGAGGGCGTTCAGCGCCAGACTCCCCGCGACACCGCCCGCCGGGGGTGGGGGTGAAGCTAGCT
>NW_010264171.1:0-284 GCF_000690775.1 Eurypyga helias
GGAGCTAAAACACCTCCCGCAGAAGAACGACGTGCTCCGGCGGAACCCCTGCAGGAAAGAGGGACAGGAGCCGGAGCGGAGCTTTGCTCTGCAGAAGCCAAGACCAGTAAATGATTTATACGCACTTGTTTGCATTTATTAAAGTGCAATTTATCTAAAGTCATCAAAAATTAATAGGCCATGCAGAAAGGCGTTTTAATAAATTCAAACTTAGGGGCATACAGCAAGCCCACCTCTCCCCAATTGCTATGAGCACTTCCCCACCTAATTAACCCACCTCGTTC
>NW_010264171.1:350-1268 GCF_000690775.1 Eurypyga helias
TTTGGGAAGGAAACTCCTGCTTCTGGTGTGGAAAGGGGAGCCATGAGGCTGAAGTCTCTGGGATAACCCCAGAGGAATTGGGAGCGGGGCGTGATAGCCAGAGACCCCAAGCCCCTGTAAAACTGGGAATTCTCCCAGAACAGCATGGAGCACCCCAAGAGCACGTCCAGCTGCCGAGGGTATCCATGCCGGGTGCTCACACTGGAAGCTCCAGCAAAATACCCGGTGAGAGCCGTCGAGGCTGGAGAGCGGGTCCAGGGCTGGCTGGCACCAGAGACTCCTGAGCCCTGCGCACGGTGCACACCACGTGCCACCCCTCCTGCTCACGGGCACCCCGCGCCCCCCGCTCCACCGGCACGGCGAGCAGGGCCAACCAGGAACCTCTGGCAGCGGGCTCCAACTGCCCCGAAGGCAGCCTGCGGAAAGGATCCGGAGGATCCCAGAAATCCCACACCCACCACGGAGTCCCTGGAGAGGAGGGCAGGGATGGGCAGGCAGAGCCTCTGCGCAGAACAGCTGCCAGGACGGGGTGTGGGAGAGGGGCTGAGCACGGCACCATCCCAGCAGTGCATCCCAGCATCCGGCTTCCCAGGAGCAGGAGGGGCAGGAGACTGCCCCTGCTCCGCATCAGGTCTGCAGGAAGAGCCCGTGGTGGAAATTCTGAGGACAAGTGCGTGGGAGGACCCTGGACCCAATCATATTCCATTTTTCTATCAATTTTCATGAGCCCTTTCCCATTCCTCTGCTCTGTCCACACTCCTCCGGGATCTGTTACACGTACACCGGGATGGCGCCGGGAGCTCCTTGCCCAATTCGTTCCATTCTCCCAGGTCCCAGTTCTCCAGTTCTGCCACTTTTTAAATGCCTCACTTAAATTGTCACTTTTTGACCTTTCCCTTCGTTCCTGCAGAAGCAGGA
>NW_010264171.1:1293-1955 GCF_000690775.1 Eurypyga helias
TCTCCGCTTCCTTGCGAACAGCAAACAGAAACCATCACTGAACCTTCATTTCCGCGTCGCCCCGGCGGCGATTTCTCTCTTGGCCGCCGCTGGGTCCAGCCCTGACCGGCGTTTAGTTGTTCCTGAACCGAAATTCTCCCCCTGCCCCTGGTACCCGACCCAAGGATGGCGAGGGTTCCCCTCAGGAAACCTCCCTGACCTCAGCAGACGGATTTTGGGGCACAAAAGGACCCTGGGAGTGCAGGGATGTTGGCAGGGAGCGCTGTCCTCGGCACAGCGGGGAGCTGCAGGGGCTTTTCTCCATGGGCTGCGCCCGCAGGACTCACCCAGGGTCGGATGGTGTGAGAGACCTTCTCTGGCGCTGTCTCCGAGCTGGCTGCCAGAGCTGGGAGACTTCCCGGCGGCGGGGCAGCAGGATGGCCTGCAGGCCGGAACGGACAAGGGCCAGATGGCCCCTGCGCAGATCCAAACATCCCCTGGAGACCAGTTCCCAGCAAGGACCAACAACGACATCGCTTCCTGGGGGCCCAGACACAGAGGACCCCAAGCCTGCCAAAGAACGCAAGTGGTCACACAGGGGTCCTGTGCACCCCATGGGATCAGCTGCTGAGAGCGTGCGCAGGGGGCAAGAGTCCCTATAAAAGACTGTGAGACCAAACCAC
>NW_010264171.1:2108-2561 GCF_000690775.1 Eurypyga helias
TTTCTCTCCTATCGCTACTTTCTTACAACAAAAATAAACTCCTTTGTTAGCGGCATCTGACCTCGTTTGTGTCTTAATCTCACTCTGGGTGTAACAGCAAATCTCCCCCCTTCCTGGGATAACTGGGCCGGGACAGATGGCAATCCCTTTACCCCAAGGGACAGCCTGCACCCCCCAGCTCTGCACGCCCCCAGGGATGGGGCAGTGGGGCTGGTGGCACCCCCATCCTCCAGCACCCTGCCAGCATCCTGCTCCTCCAGCACCCCAAAAGCATCCCAGCTTGTCTGGCACCCTGAAAGCACCCTGGCGCCTCCAGCACTCTGCCAGCACCCCAAAAACATTCTGGCTCAAAAACATTCTGGCTCCTCCAGCATCCTGCCAGCACCCTGGTGCCTCCAGCACCCTGCCAGCACCCCATTCCTCCAGCACCCCGAAAGCACCCCCGCTCCTCCA
>NW_010264171.1:2760-3050 GCF_000690775.1 Eurypyga helias
CCCCCAGCACCTGGGCACCTCCAACACCCCACTCCTCCAGCACCCCAAAAACACTCCAGCTCCTCCAGCACCCTGCCAGCACCCTGGCACCTCCAGCACCCTGCCAGCACCCCATTCCTCCAGCACCCCGAAAGCACCCCAGCTCCTCCAGCACCTGGGCACCTCCAACACCCCACTCCTCCAGCACCCCAAAAACACTCCAGCTCCTCCAGCACCCCACCAGCACCCTGGCACCTCCAGCACCCCGAAAGCACCCCAGCTCCCAGCCAGCTGCTCCGGGCCCGTGGTTT
>NW_010264171.1:3144-4195 GCF_000690775.1 Eurypyga helias
CAGCCAGCTGCTCCGGGCCCATGGTTTCAAACAAGTGCTCACCTAAGCCAGCGCATCGGTTTCTCCGTGTTACCTGGCCCTTCCTCCACCCTCTGCTGCTCCGCACTCAGCCGAGTTGTCTGCTCGGGCTGCCCCAGCGCCTGCTGGGCACGGAGCCCCGGGCCATGGCTCCTGACTGAAGGCGCCAACAGAGGCTCTTTCTGACACCCAACGGCAGCTCGGAGGGTGCAGAGCCGGGTCAGCGAGGGGCAGCACCGCTGAAAGGTGGGGAGCGGGGCGGTGATTACTGTTAGCCCTCTCCTCATCCCCCCGCTGCAGCTGTGAACAGCCTCTGCATCTCATTACCAGAGAGCACGTTAATTAATGGCAGGAGGCTGGCAGAACAGCCCAGTGCCTGTCGGTCTCTGCAGCAGACACAGAGACGCCCTGCGGGGCTGAAGAAGGTAAAACCACGCAGAGCACACGGGTTTCCCTTCAGCTGGACTGGATCGACAACACTTGACACGGTTGCTGGAAAAGGAAATCCTTAGCCACTCCCAAAACCGCCAGCCCGGAGGAGTTACTCCGAAAGGTCCCTTCCCTCCTTGCCTACACCTCCGTGTATGAGGGAGACAGATATGCAGCGGGAGACCCCGGCAGCCAGCCGATTTTCCACCCGCATTGGACGGGTCTCCCAGTCCAAACATCTTTGCTCAGCGACGTGTCGGAGCGCTCCAGGTAAGGACATGCTCAAGGCTTTGGCAAAGCAGTTCAGGCTTTAACGGCTGCTTCAGAAACTCATCACCCTGCGGGAGGATTTCTGTCCCATCGCCAAACAAATGCTTGATGGATGGACACCCACAGCCCCCCAGACCCGTACAGCAAGGCAAGACTAATCCTGGCCTGGGTGGCCAGCGATGGGGCTGTGCCCCTGCAAGCACCGACTGTACACCGTACCCTGGCTGCCAGATGTGGGCCAGCTGTGCGGGACCACGCCAGACTCCGACCATCCTGCTGCACGCCCTGCGGCAGGATCCTGGAATCATGGAATGAATCACAGAATCACAGACTG
>NW_010264172.1:0-304 GCF_000690775.1 Eurypyga helias
TGGGGCGAAGGCAGAGCACCGTGGGTCAGCCCCCAGGCACTGAGCCACCCCTGTGCCTTTGTTCCCACCGCTCTGTCCCCCGTACCTCGCTCAGGCCCGTCTCTTCGCCGTGCTGCACCAGCCACCGGACGGTCGTCTGCGGGGAGCGTGCCAGGCACTCGAGGAAGGTTGAGTTCTTCTCCACCCCAAAAACTACCTTCTCTGCGGCAGCAGTCCCTGCACGGGCAACAGGACAGGGGAAGGGGTGAGTAGACTGCGTGGGAGCCGTGTGATGGGCAGTATGGGGCATCCAGCATACGGAGTG
>NW_010264172.1:362-641 GCF_000690775.1 Eurypyga helias
TGTGATGGGCAGTATGGAGCATCCAGCATACGGAGTGCGGCACGGGGTCAGTGGGGAATGGTGCTGGTGGGCACGGGTTTCTCAGCGCCATGCTGCCCGTCCCCCCCCAGCCCTGAGCGGAGCTAGCTGCCTGCATTGGGGCTCCTTGGCAGGGCTGGGGCTCACCCTCTGCGGTGTCCTGGCACTGGCTGAGCGGGTCGGACTTCAGCACGTCCTGGCAGCGGGCACGTCTGTGGAAGAGCAGACAGGACTGTGGGGTGGCAGCCGCCTCAGGCTGTG
>NW_010264172.1:686-1001 GCF_000690775.1 Eurypyga helias
GACGGGAAGGGCTGGGGACGCAAGGGAGGGCTGGGGACAGGCAGGCAGAGTCTGGGCTGGCAGATAAAGCTCCAAGGCCAGCGGCTTGCCCTTCCCTGCTCCGACAGCCCTTTGCAGGGGGCAGCGGGGCTGGCAGCTCACCTCTTCTCGGTGAGGAGGTGTGGGGCGCAGGTCTTGCTGTCCCAGGTGCAGAAGGGGTCCCTGGCCAGGCAGCAGTCCGTGCAGGTCTTGCCGTAGAGCTCGCAGCGGTACAGGGAGAGCTGGAGCAGCCCGTGGGTGCTGCTCACAAACAGCTCCTGCTGCTCGGGCGAGCGG
>NW_010264172.1:1030-1704 GCF_000690775.1 Eurypyga helias
CTGGCCGGGGAGCGATGCTCCCTGCCCCGTGCTGGTGTGGGGGCATGGGGAGTGAGGGGCAGAGCCTGCCACCCCCAGGCTGCCCTGGCAGGAGCCTGTTCCCTGAACGTGCAAGCCCTGAGGCCAAGGGACCCAGGCAGAGGGGCTGGGGCCAGCTGCCCTCTGTGCCCAGTCCCTTGGCGGCTGTCGGAAGAAGCAGGAGGGAGGACTCACCCGCTTCGGTGATAGCTTCATGTCCAGGATGGGAGCAGGCACCTGGAGGGGAAGGAGAGGGTGCTGCAGCCACGTCCATCCTTCCCGGGTGCCCCAGGCTGCCAGCAGGGCTGGGTCCTGGGGTGGCAGGTTGCCAGTGGCTCTTACCAGCGCCAGCTCCTCCTGCTCCATGCAAGCAGCCTGGGCCATGGGCACCGCTGGGCTTTCACACCTCGGCTCAGCCCTTCCGTTGCGGTTCGGGATCTGGGATGCCCACTCCTCCCAGGGGGGAGCTGGGCAGTGGCTCAGGTGCCACGTCCCTGACTACCCGCCACGCTGACCGCTTCGGTTACTTGCTGCAGGAGCTTGCAGGGAAGGAGCCCCAGGGCGATGGGGCCTGGCCGGCGGTACCTTGGTGACGCTGATCTCCTCCAGGCTGATCACCTCGGTGCCGGGGCTCGCCCCACCAGCCAGCCCCACCT
>NW_010264173.1:0-1603 GCF_000690775.1 Eurypyga helias
TGGGGCCATGGCTGCCACCTTCACGGGGGTCTTCTCGCCCGCCTCGGCAGGGTCTCCAGGATGGCGAGGGTGCCGCCCGCGCTCCGACCTCTGCGGGCTGCTGCCTGCGCTCACGGCAAGTCCTTGTTGCCTTCCCGGCTGGGGAAGGGAGTGAAAAAGCAGCCCTTCCAGCTGAGGCTCCAGAGCATCCCAATGACTTGCCGTAAGAAAGGTGCCTAAACATTGGTCCCAAATTTATATTATTTTTAAGGAAAATCTTGCCATGTAAGCCCAAGCGTCCCAAAGCTAGGAGCCGGCCAAGAAACATGCAAGGCAAGACCCATCCCTGCGTCGAGTTCATCTCCAAGCAGGCCTTGATACGGGACCATTGGTGTCCGCGCTGGGGACACAGCCCCAGCGTTACCCGGCTGGTTGTTGCCTGTTACGGGACAACAGAAGACCTCCCCCCCGGACACTCGTGGCTCCGGCAGCTTTGCAAACCTCTGGCTGGTTTTGAGTGGAAGGTGCCTTGGTAGGTACCACCACTGAGATTGGAGCTGCGTATGCCCTCCCAGGCAAACCCGAGCCCGTCAGCTCTGCCGAGCAGCAGTGGGGCGTATACAGCCCTGTAGCGCAGTTGTTGCTGGGTGCAGCGCCAGAAAACACCTTTCCCACATCCAGCTGGAGGTCGGAGATGAAGGAGAAATCTATCCCAGCCTGTTTGTTTTGAGTATTTCTAACCGAGCTCAAGAGGAGATGTGTTTCAGTTGTTAGCGATGGCTGGCAGTATGCACCAGCGTTAATACAGGGTGCAAAAATAGGTGTCACAGCATCGTAATCCAGGCATCTTGAACTAGTAGGCTGCTATTGCTGTCCCTTTGAGGTGATGCTTCTTCTCCGACTAGATCCAACCGTTTGTTTCGTGAAGAGGGGAGCAGGGCATCTATCTAAGGCATTTGAGGGAAATGGGAACCTAAAAATGACAATAATAAGCATCCATAACTTTTGGGTGTCACTTCCAGCTTTCATCATTCATTGTGCGCAAAATTCTGTGTTAAAAGCCTGGTAATGTTGCAGTGTCACATTTTTACAATTGCAGAATAACATTTGTTTCTTATGTCTTACTAAGTAGCTCCATCTTCAGAAAAAAAGGTGAAGATAAACATGGAAAATTCAAATCTGAAAGTCTGATTTCTGGCAAAGTTCCGAGTAACTGAAAAGAGACTTGTGATGGAAAATACCAAGTAACCTTAGCTATAGGTGTCATACCAAGTACATCTGTGATGTTTTGTAAAGTGAGCAAACTGGCAAAGCATAGAGAGATAGAGATCAGCAGCTCAGATTTACAGGGGGCTGAGCAATGCCCAATCTTCTCTATCTCTCCCCCCCGCCGTGGTTCTCTGCTGCTAGCCCTGCCTCATGCACCGTGCACTGACGTGGTGTGGCTCTGGCTGCACGGCTGCGCCATTCACCCTGCCCCCTCCTTCTCCTGGCAAAACAGGAGACGGGGCTCATGACGAGTGCAGAGCGAAGTCTCAACTGCTGTTCTTTGAGCGGGAAGTGGATGCAGAGTCATGCTGGAATACAGGCAGCCCTCACCTCGGTGCCTGCTGGAGAGACTGGA
>NW_010264174.1:0-428 GCF_000690775.1 Eurypyga helias
TTCAGCTTTTCATCCACCATTATCAGATGCTTAGACAATTATTGCCTTGCCCTTGTCTTGGCTGCTGAGCCTCAGCCACAAGCTACCTCTCCCACTAGCCTGAAATAAGGTGTTTTGGTTTTTTTTTCCAAAATGTTGTCTGGGTTTTTTTTGTTTGATTGACTTTTTTTTTTATTTGGATTGGTTGCTAGGTCTGGCACAACAGCGTATCAGAGCTGTGAGAACACGGAGAGAAGGTAAGTTTATACCTGGGTCCTGCACCAGGGCTGCCATGCATGGAAAGCAGAGCCCTGGTCAGCATCATGATGGGCTGAGGGGACCCCTTTGCCCGCCCCACTCTGCTGAGTGTAAAAGTAGTGTTGCCCCTAAGTATTTCAAATACAGAGGGAGTCTCTGGCTTCAGCTTGAGGTTATTCCTGAGCTGCCAG
>NW_010264175.1:0-25461 GCF_000690775.1 Eurypyga helias
AAAGGGAAGAGAACTTGTGGGTTGAAATAGGCATATTTTAAAATCTCTAAATAAATGAAATAATATAATAACACTAGTACTACTAGGTAACGATAATAATGATAATAATAATAAAAAAATAAAAATGAAAATAGAAAGTAAAATATACAACCTTTCACCACCAGGTCACCAATGCCCAGCCAGTCCCCATGTCAGAAACATTCTCGCTTCCGTAGCTGTGACACCGTCATCACTGCTTACCATAAGCATCACCAGCCCCGGATTTTGAATCTTGGAAGCAGCAAACCCAACTCTAAACTTGCCATAGACGAAGGGAGACATGACTTGGACTCTGCGTGTCTGTGTGGCAGTAGAGGGCTGCTTGGCATCACTTCGATTTCATGCCATGGAAGTGAAATCCCAGAGGGACTGCTGGGTGACCTCGCCTTGCTTTTGGCAGAGAATGAGCGATTTCATACGACCCGGAGACCCTGCCTCAAGATGCTGGGCCTGAGAATGTACCAAATACTCACTATAAAGATTTCTGAGTAAGACACAAACAGAGCAAAATCCACTGCTAATCATCTCCCTGAAATTTGCATAGCTAAGCAGGTTTTTCAGGGGATCTTCACACCCACGTTTGCCTTTTGCAGTGGGTGTCTCTTTGTCTCTCTGATGCTCGCAGGCCTCCGCATTTCTCTCCTGTTTCTTTGCTACCTCGCTCATTAGCCTTTCTCCAGCTGTACGTAATACAGTCCAGCAATGCTGTCTCACTCTTGCTTTTAACTATGCCATAAACTGCATGTTACAGTACAATTTTCTGATGTATTTCTTGAAATGTAACCATGTATGCGGAAAAGTTATCTGGTCTGGCAGCAAAATCCATTTCTCCTTTCACTATATAGTAATATTTATCAGCAATACAGACATTTATTTAATTTACCATCTTGCTGCCCCTGCTCTGTAACTGCTTTCACCAAGGTGCAGGACCCAGAAATGTAACGACATTCATTGTGCTCCTCCATCACTCACACTGCCCTGCAGTGCATTTAATTTTGTGCTCACAACTGGTGGTGATGGACTCTCAGCTTGCAGACACAAGTGATGCCCCCAAATGGTACAAACACTGTGTTCCTAACTGTAAGTCTCTAGGATGGTTGGTTGGAGATCTGTAGCTATCTGAGACATCTGCACAGGGTTTCTAGATACGACAAAGCATCTATGTGGAGCAGCAGCTGGAGTTCAGGAGGGCAACTTTAGGGCACCAGGGACAGCACTGCATGATTCTGTTTAGCAGTGTGAATTGCTTCCCAGTAGTACGAACCCTCCGTGCCATCTGGCCTTCACAGTCAGCATCCAGCCTCCACATCCACTCAGCCGTCAGCTTCTAGGTGTTGAGTTTTGAACAATACTGTGAGTTTCCAGAAGCTGACATCTGTCTCCCAGGAACCAAGCTTGTTTCACAGAAGCAGCCAGGCAAGCAATACGGTATTACCACCACAATCTACAGAAATCTGGAGGTTACGAAGTCCTCCAACCCTTTTGCTTCCTTAAATTGTTGCATCCTAACATAGGTACAGCTGGCATGAAAAAACGAGCTTGCAGTGGAGATTTCATTAATAGCCCTGAAAGTGGCTGCAAAAGGTTATCTAACACAGCCCTCTTGCAAGACACATGTGTAATTGTACCTAGATCTTCATGATTATTAACCTGGCCATAAGGCTCTCCAACATATTGAGAGTCCAGGTGCATATACGTACACATATATGAAGACTTCAGGAGCAAACCAGCAGTACAGATGAAGTGAATAGAGGTAGAGAAATTTTAAAAAATGGGAGACAGATAAAATAAATTCTAGAGAGGTACTGATTTCTGTGGGCTCAAACAGCCCGTATTTTTTAAACGGTGGCTGTTTATGTCTAAGGTGCTGTGAAGAACAATTACGAAAATAAAACTTACCACACCTTTGAGAGCTTCCTTTCTTCTGCTACCCTCATCAAATGCTGTTTTTGTTGTGTCCCAAGAGTAATTTCTCATGCAGAATATATATATATTTTTTACCAATAATACAGCTTTCTACAGCACTTTGCAGAGGTAAGTCGACTTTGACCAAGAAAGGGATGGGTCATGGCCACTCCATCCGAAATTGCCACAGAATGTCCTTCGTTTTTAACCAGACTCACCTCCAGGGATGTGGCATGTCTGCAAGGCTTGTTGTTGGAAAAATCGAGAAATGTGAAGAAGATTTTGTCTGGTAAGACAGAACAGGGGCCTGGAGTACTCCTGGAAGGAGCAGACCTAACAGAGGGCCTCAGTAACGCTGTAAAAGAAAGGTCAGTGTTTCCTCCTTATGTAAATCTGCCCGCGCTCCTCCATGCTCCTATCCCTGTCCTAGTTCGCCGTGTTCACACACTAACATGAAAGAGTATGGCTGAAGAAGCAATCAGCTCCTCCCAAGGTCCATACGCCCTCAGAAGAGACAAGGACACGCCTACAAGGCCAAACCGTGTGGTGACAGACTGCAACTTCTCATCCTTCCCCGCAGCAGTTTATGAGATTATCCTGACAGTTTGGACTGGTCCCCAGTGCCGCTGGAGCAAAAATGAAGTCCACAGAATTGACTAACACTATTTACGTACTTAAGTCTTAATTCAATCCAAGTATGGAAATTCTGACACTGGGGTCACTTGAATTAGTGCTTGTGAGTATTCAAGTCTCGAGTCTCCTGTCTTAATTTAATCTGAGATAAAGCCCACCAAAGTCAAATGGAATCAAAAGATTTGGTATTGGGCCCAACATAATTAAGTTATATCAACTTGCTTTTCCTCCATGTACATTCTGTTAAAAAAAGCCTTACGGTCATGGCAGATCTTTACTAATGCTTGAAAGTGGCCTGACAGAAGCATTTTTAGTCATTTTAATGGCTTTGTAGATAAAATGGAACCTTTAGTGTTTCAAAAACGCCAACAGTGTTTATTTGTTGCTCATAAGTAATTCAGGGACCCAACAATATTCAACGAAACTTCTTCATTTTTAACAGATTTCTTAATGAGCATCATTTTACAGAAAACCACCAACAAATAAATATATGAAAACAATTGCTTTTGACATCACAATGGTTAAACACATTAAATAATTCATTAAATTGTGCTTTACATCAATGAAAATCCCTAGGTCTACAAACTATCTTATAAATAGGAATAAAAGTAGATATGGTTACTCACAATACAATCTCTTAGTAGCAGAGCTCACACACATTATTGCACATAAAAAGAAGGAAAATTCCTAAAGAATAAAGTGATTTACAGCCTGTTAATTTACTCTTTCATCTTAAATATGGCAACTGATGGGAACCCTTGATTTTTTTTTCCCCACTTCCAACATTTATTTGAAATCACAAAGCTAGTGATATGGCCAAGAAGAAACCCAAGGACACCGTAGGTTACTGAACACATTCCCCTCCACAAAATATTAACAAAGAAAGTATTACCAAAACCAAACTGAAAGAAGTGTTTCAGTGCAAACTGGGTACCTTTTCCGAGTATGCTTTTGCCACATGTAGGGAGGCTACAGCAAACTGCTCCAGCAAAATGATTTTAATTGCGATTGTTCGTGTCCAGGGTAGTCTCCACCAACCTGGAAAGAAGACATTCCTTATCCCAGACCTAAAAAGAATAATTCCACACATATCAGGGGAACAGCAATGGAGAGGAAAAGTTTTAATAACACCAGTGCTCCCAACTGATACAAGACTGCAGGTGGGAAAGAAGAACCCACTAGTGCAGAAGGAAACATGTCAAGAAGAAGGCCAACTTGAACAATCCAGTTTCTGAATCATCTGATGCAAAGGTGATGTGCCCTGCCATTTGGTTTGGCTGAACGAATATGGTGCAGGTAGTTTGACTCTGGACCTGACTTCCATCACTCTTTTTTTTTTGTTCTGTACTTGTGTTTTTAGTGAACTGCAAATAACTACCACATACCAGGTCAAAGCTCTGGCAAGGCTGTCGCAGCCTCATCGTTAACACAACTGCAATGAAGAACACCCAGTATCAGAAACTGTTCTTTTCTTTCCCTGTGGTAATAAAGATTTTTTATTCTTTGCACTGATGAGTGGGGATGAGAGGACAAATTTTCATTTCTTAATAAAGTATGGCCCATAGGCAACAGGCTGCTTTCTTGGACTAGACATCGAATTACCAGGAACAAGTTTTAACAACACAGCATGTTCGTCTGCTCCAAGCCTACAGTGAATTATAACTGGAAGAGGCAGCCAATGCTGAGGATGTGATGAGAGAGATTAGCAAGTACATCTCCATTACAAAAGAATGAGATTTTCTTTTCAGCACCACAGTAGCAGAAGCCAAATTGCCTTGTTTAAGCCACAAAATAATGGCAGGAAGATGGACAGAAATCCTATAGCCTCGTTGCTTACGAAGGTTTCAAAAGGAACACACTGCGCTCTGATCCTACATGAGACAGTGTAATTACAGCGACGTCCTTGCTGTCAGAGCAATGAAAACCTGGAATAACAGAGATACGAACCAAGGCTTTTATTTTGCTTTTGCGTGACGCTATTCCAGGCGCAGCGCCCAAGAGGAAAAAAGCTGCAAGCCTGTGTCTTAGAAGTCAGCCTGAAAGTATTTCCAAACTTCTTTATTTTTCACGTGCCAGGAAATTCTGCTGAGAAAAACTGTTGCTGGCGCAGCGTGTTTGCTGGATTTACTACTGAAGCTGGAGAAGGAGGTTCTGGGTCCTTCAAGTCCCAGGGGGTCTGGGCAAGATCTCAGCTGCAGGCTGTCCACCCCCTTCAACTACTCGTGTGCAACCAGGGCTCTCAGCTACACTGGCTCCAGGGAAAAAATACCAACAAACCAACTTCAGTGTTAACTAAATCCCAAGCGTTAAGGCAAATCCCGTTAACTCAGATGCTACAGCACATTAGCAGCTCTTCAGGATCCTAATCTTGTCTCCTGGGAAATGACTGACTGAAAAGGTTAGGCATCGAATTAAGGTATTGCCAAACTATTAAAACTAAAGTAAACCGCCCAAAGACTGCTTCGATTTTCCTCATTAGGCTGTGTTTTGTGTCAGGCAGAAGGAATAGTCTGGAGAAGGGTTGGTGTGCTTAGACAGCTGAAACGGATACTTACAGTCACTGGTGAGGCTGCAGGGAACAATTTCTGAGCTCTCTCTCCTCTCCCCTGCGAAGA
Source organism: Eurypyga helias (assembly GCF_000690775.1). Classification (NCBI taxonomy): domain Eukaryota; kingdom Metazoa; phylum Chordata; class Aves; order Eurypygiformes; family Eurypygidae; genus Eurypyga; species Eurypyga helias. The sequence goes on from NW_010264175.1 coordinate 5,193, forward strand.
TAACACTGCACTTTCTAAGTGAAAAACAAGGGCCCCCCCCTCCATATTGCTGTGAGTGGCGTGGAGAGGTGGCCTGCTGGGGAAAGAGGCAGGGATGCAAGGAAGGGGAGCCTGGTTTTGTGCTTAGGAGGAAGACGATGGGAAGCTTTATCACAAAAGACAGTGTTGGAGTGGTTCTACACCCTCCTTGACGTGAATTTGGCCTTGCATCTTTCCTCCCACGTGCCTGGCTTCACTCCCCCCGAAGTCCTGCCCCCCTGCTAACCCTGCCTCTCTGTCTGGGAACAGGGAGATGCAACATCTCCCCATCATCCCTGCATTGTCCCATTGTCCCTGCTCCTTCCCTCTGCATGGCCAGGGCCAGCCCAGCCTGAAGTCCCGGTGCCAGCGGGTAAGATGGCAGCTCCCTGCAAATTACCTGCGCTGCGTTAAAGGTGCGGTAATACCGGTCAGGCTTAGCTCTTCACGGCCTCACTGTCCTGCAGCCACCACACAGGGTGGGCTTCAGTCCCAGGCTGTAATCATTCCAATTTAAATCTCTGAGGACAAGTGTCCACATGCGTGTGAGGTGTCTGAGCGATGGGGATCCAAGCGGTACCATGGGGAAAATGTGGAGAGCTCCTCACTCTTCTCAGGCATGAGAACAGTGGTCTGCAGTCCCGCACTTCCCTTCTGAACATGGAGCTGGGCAGAGACGCACATGATCCACCAGTGGAACAGGTATTAGGGATCAAAAACTACCCCTACTCACCCCAGAAGTAGCACACCGACAATCAGGCGTAAAGCAGCATATTGCTAATAAACTACATTGATAATGAGGCATTGTCCCAGTAGCCCTCCTCACTTCCTAATAGCCATTATGATATTCCATGTTTAACGTGTTGTTGTATGCATTAACCCTCAACAGGATCGTTAGAACATATTTTTGATACTGTGCATAGATAAGTAGCAATAGCATTGTCGGAAGAAAAGATGACACAGCATGCACTAAAGAAAAAAAGACCTGGAAATGAAGGGACAAATTTTCAAATTCAGCCTCACTTTTCTGTAACGCATTATTGTTTTACTGACTGGATAAAAACCTGGAATTTTGAAAACAAATGAGAAATGTGCATCCACATCAGGTACTCCAGTATCTCTAATTAGCAACTCTGTAAGGTAAAAGCCATTCATGCATGCAATAATATACTTTCAGCATCTCGATTTAGCAGCCACGTTGAGGCACTTAGAGAAACTTCCTCCTAATGCTTTACATTTACGCTAGAAGAAGAAGGAAAAAAAAAACTCTCTCAGAAGTTCTACGGTGCACAGGACCCTCTTTTTAAAATTTCACTATTACGAATGGAACAACGTAAGATTTTGGAATAACCAGATGCAGTTTAGCCACAAGAAAGTAACATGTGGAGGAAGAACCCATTGAATCTTTTTCTAGACAAGGAATAAAAACAGATACAGATCTCTCATCATGAAAACAATATGTTTACAAAGAATCTTCATACAGAGTAATAAATATCAAGACTTTCCACATATCCATTATGTATCCTACAAAAATGAAAGCTGATTTTTTTTCTAGCCACTACCGTAGTTGGAGAGAAAACCAATTTAAATTGTATTCACTTGGCATCAAAGTATTTTAACAGACAATATCATAAACCCGCCTACCTTCACAGACAATATATCTCCAGGCTTTTATAGCAAATCGGGAAAATATCACACTGATATTTAAGCTTTTCCTGCTCTCTTTCCTCTTCTCTGTAGTTTGCTTGGCCCCTCGTCACCTTTTGTCAACGAGAAGGCTGATTTCATTGCCTCCAGCCAGATAATCTCCACGTGTGCCCACGTCGTGCGACGTGGACTTAATTTCTCAAGGCTTTCCCTTTGCCACACGCACTCAGAAAGATGGCTGCTAACCTGGCTGGGTTCGGTACTCTCAACACCTGTGGAGAAATAAGCTAACCCCTCCATCACTTCACATAAACCATCTGTGATTGCTGCCTAACAGAACAAGCGACGTCCTACTGCCACATTTCCTTGGTCTTTTTTAATCACCTCAGAAGGTTTTTTTTCCCTTAATCAAAACACAGCATGTAGAAGTTTGGAAGTTTTAAGGGCAATGCGCTTTCCTCCGTTTCATTCGCTAGAAAGCTACGTGCTACAGTTGCCAAGGACAGTATGAAATAAACCAGCTTTCACGTCACAGAGGAACCAAACCAGGGCATTTTTTCCCCATTTTTCATTCATCTCTGTACAAGTTTTTGTAGCTCAGACTGTACAGGGTACATCTGTTAACGCGAAGGATACAGCTTTCTCTTCAACCCATACTCATAGCTTAGGGCTTGGAAAGAAGTCTTTCTGGGCAGGAATCTATTCTACTGCCATTTAATAACACTGATCAATGCCTATTGAGAAAAAAAATTACATTCCTTTGGCAGAAACAAACAAACAAACAAAAACTGAGACAAGGGGGGTGCATTTTTCAGACGTGGTCTCATTTACCAAAGTGGTAGGTCTTCCTTGACTAATTCCCAGGTAGCCAAGTTGCACAAACTCTATGATCCTCTCATCGGTTAGTCAAGATAGCAGAGCATCACCACCTTGCGACCTGACTGTTATAATCTTCAGTAACGGCTTCTTCTGCTGCTTCTTCCCTCAGCCACTGGTGAGCTTTCTGCTCCCGCAGCAGCCGCCGCTCCTCTCGCCTCTTTAGCCGGTTCTTCTGATGCTCCTCTTGCTTGGAGTACTGGAAGCGCTGCAGGAACAGGTCCTTTGCGTATTCGTACAGCTGCACGTCCAAGAAATTCAGCTCTTCTATCCGCTGCCGCACATCCTCACCCAGGTCCACGTTGGAGGCCCGCGTAACGTTGAATTGGGTGAATGGGGAAATGAATTTCAGGTTGAATGTCCTCTCAAAGAGATACTGTGTTTTCCTCTGAAATTCCGTGAGCCCGAAGAAGGCCATATTTTTCAGATTGTTCTTGGCGCTTTGGAGAAGAATCATATTTCTTTCACTCTCATTCATAAAAGTCAAGTTGTAGCACCCTACCAGGCTGAGGTCTGCCAGCATGCGCACCTGGCGGTTGTTGGCCAAGTTGTAGCTACAATCCATGAATTCCTGTAAACTGACTCCAGACCAGTCATCTCCTTCGTAACAGGTAGGCAGCTCGTCTGGTGTTGGGCTTCTTCCATCGCACATGTGAAGGGAAGTTTTCCACGTCGCACCCCTCTGGACATGCTTCCATTCACTCAAGTACCGTGACACCGGATCCCTCAGCATCGTGATGTAATAGAAGTTCCTGAAACAGAACATTAAACACAGTTTTAAGACTCAGTGGATTTCACCTTTTTATTCTCCAATAAAACGATTACCAGCCACCGCCACCACCCCCTTCACTTTTTCCCGCGTAATGTAGGCACTTCAAGTGACTTCTTCTGAGACAGTAAAAAAGCTTAAAGCTTCATAACTGCTGTGAATAAAATACAAGGAAAATTGGGAGAAAGAGAGAGAGATGAAAGGAGATAAGTAGTTATCAGAGAAACAGAATTACTTTGACCTATCGACTTTTCAGTGGTAGTTACTTTATGTAGAAGCCAATTAACTGGAGTCTACTCCCCTCTACTTTGAAATGCTAACCCTCAGCAATATCAGAAACAGTGGGAAAAGAGATCTATATAATCTTGCCACTTCTCTTCTGGACAGAGACATGCACGTCTCACAAGAGGATAATCCATACAGTGCTTGTTCAGAATATAAGAGAAACAGCAGGGGCTGCTGCAAGCACTAAAAATAACACCATGTGTAAGACTGACATGAGACACCTACTTAAGAAGAACCCTATTATTAAATGGGTTGGAGTGAAGATAATGACAGACCCCAAATCTGTTCATATGACTTAATTTTAGGCAAGTGCTTGATTGAAATTAGTTACAATAGTGTAGTAAAAAAGCATCTGTTGATATAAAGATTACCATTATTCAACCTCACCTGTCAAGAATACAAAAGAGACACCAAGAAATATTGATTTGAAGTATAGCAAATAACTGCAGAACTCACATAGTCAGTTCATCTTTTAGCTATTGAATTCAGTTTGTACATCTATTTATGGCAATCTGAAGTGGACTGCAATTGAGTGTGCTTCAAGCAGGTTTTCACAGATTGAGGTTTTTTACTGAGAAACATTTTATTCAATAACAACTCACCTGAATTACAGGGAGATATCATAACGACAAAGCAAACCCAAAATACTTAGGATTTCTCTCAGCTAGAATAACCAGCAGAAGATTCATGACTAAAATTAACACACGCTCTGGTACAAAAATAGGCTTGTGAGTTTGCATGACTCATCTGACTGCAAACAATACATTAATAAATCATGAGCTCTAAGATTTCTTAAGAAAAGTCTGATCTAAGTACTTTTTCTTGAGCCTAGAGAAAGATGAATAATGTAAGCAGAAGGCAATCTTGCTGCAGACAAGTTGCTCTGTAAACAAATCAGTGCTTTGTGAGGGCCATCTCATACAGAAGCTAACTCTAGTTAAATGAAAAAATCCCCAAATTGTTAACAATCTTCAGCACAGTTACCTTTCTTTTTCAGATATCACTCATTTTCTGCCACTAAAGATTCCCCATAGCTTCTCCATAAACCTCAGATTGTTCGTAAAGCCAGATTATTTCCCCACGTATTCCTAAAAAGGCAGATATCTTCCCCAGTGCAAACAAAGCAAAAGGAAACAGGGCTGAATGCTTTGTCCTTATTCATTCTGAGTTCTCCACCTACAGGATCTATATGGTATTTTCTTGAATAAGGTTACGAGGCCAAACTATGGACTATGTTCTGCTGCAGGGTCATTTCTTGAACTACTATTTAATGGAAACAAATGTCTCATAGATTATTTCACAGCAGAAGGGTTACAGGCGGAAGGATATAAACTAGGGTGTGCCATGGATGTATTTTCCTTATCACTCGCACTGGAAGCTGTGATTTGTGTTAGCATCGGGTGATACTCTAAAGGATGATATTTCAAAAATAATTTGGGGCTTGGGTTTTCTGGCTGCCGCTCACACATGATCAAACTGCACTTCAGCTATTTTGATCCACTTCAGTTACTTACACAGCCAGCATCAACAGCGAACCCAGGGATCACACAACCATCAACAGACAGATATTTCTAAAATTCTTCCAATACTCCTGCAGAGCAGGAAGGACTAGAAATCCTGCTGCGTGCTCTGCAGTATAGCTCCACTGTGAAAAGCACTGTCTTTAAGCACAGCTTTCCCTTCTCAGATTGGATGCTCAGCTCGTCTTGGCTCTACCTTGCCTGTGTGAGAGCACATTAAGAATTTCTTTCCAGGTAACAAGACAAAAAGCGGACACAGTACACTAGTGTTGTGTAGATAAAGCAGCCCAACCCTCTGTCACCCATCAGCTCTGAGCATTAAGACACTGCTGTTGCAACATCCAGCAGGCGCTGACAGGGTTGTGACAGAAAATGACTGAAGCTCCAAGGGAGCCGAAATGAAAAAAAGTGGACAAAGATTCTGAAGCAGTTGTCAACATCTATATCGAGAAAGACGTGGTGTTGGCTTAGTCCTTGTATTGCTGCCCCTCCCCTCTGTGGATAATTTTGGATATCGATATGTGGAAACAGATGGATTTAAAAGTTGCTCTTGCAATTATTTATACCTCTAATAATAGTTCTGCCTTTCCTCACCCATCTCCAGCAGTCCCAGCCAGGCATGACTCAGAGCAACAACAATTAACAAAAATACCTCCTTTGCATCAATCATTTCCATTTCAACCCTGGATATGTAAATGCGCTTCATGTGCAATAAACAGGAGTACGAAGCAAATGCAGGGAAATGAGAACAGCGCGTCTTTGTATAACACCCGCAGCTTCCCTTATGCAGAACGGGCAAGAAACTTTCGCCAGTCTGTTGCTGCCGCTCCTCCTTGTGACTACCTGATTTCTGCATCTCTTTTTCACCCTCCTGATTGATTTGCGTCTAGTCTGTGCATCTTTCAGAGCATCACCTTCTTGTGTTATCAACTGATTAACTTCATCTAGTAGTCAACCTTCAACAGCAGCCTGATACCTGTTTAGTTTCCGAGGCACTAATAACAAAGAGTGCAGCCATCCCTGCTGCAATCACAAGTCACAACCCTCTGTCTTTCAACCTTTCAACCAATCTGAGGTTGGAAGACCAAGATTTCTTCCACCTGATCCTGGGTGCTGTCTGGATGATCCAGCTACAATGCTACAGAGAGGACTGGGGGATGCTGCACAGCGGTCATGGCACAAAACTTTTTCAGGGAAAAGGATGTCGTGTCTCTAGAATAACGATATAAGCAAAATATAGATCATGCACAGTTGTTTCAGTTGGAGAATTATAAAAATTATCTTAGGAAATTGTTTTCAAATGTTGGAATCCATTTATGGATTAAATGTAGCAGTACTTCAGAGCTCTCAGTGCCTAATACACAGTGCTCAGTCACACTGGGAATGGCTGAGGAGTCAGCTCGTAATAAAGACAAGAAGCAGTTCATAAAACCAGGAAACCGAGAATGGCCTTCCATCTCCCTTTTCCTCATTCTTCAGAAAAAGAGCAGCCAGTCAGCTATATACTGAACATGCCTGGGCCACTCTGAATAAAGATGTGCACTTGTTCTCGTCAGTGTAAACGACCCCCTTGGGTCGCTCGTGCTCCTGCTTATGCAGCTATGTTAAACTCCACAGCTACCCACCGCGGGAAATACTCAGCACAGAATTAAGTAATAACTTCTGTTATCCTGTTTGACAAAGCAAACTCACCACAGACTTATTGGCTTCATTTCAACAGACTCCCACCATTGATTACTCAAACTGCTGTCACAGACAGCCTCCGTGCTGAAAGGCTAGCCAAGCAGAATACGCTGGCATGCCAATGAGAAGATGTTTTACACAAAACATTCCAAATTAATTAAAACCCATGCAAATTATATTGATATCAGCCTGTGCATGTATGTGTGTGTGTGTGTAAAAGCTTACATGGGAAACTGGCCATAAGTTGTAGTTGTCGATGAAAGAAAAAACATAGTAAATGCATAGTGTGTATTTGCCAATATATCTTGTGACTGTCCATAAAAACACTTGGATGTGTACGAACACATTAGATTACATTTCAAACAACACCAGCCCACTAGTCATGACAGCAGCTCCTCCTGAAGGGGAAACTTCATACAACTTGCCCAGATTAAACAATCTCCTTTTGAGCATAATGTGCCAAAATTAATGGTTTACTGAAGTCACCACTATGGTACGGTTGACTCTTTAGACAGATGCTAAGTACCATGACGGTCCTGGCAAGGGTCTGATGATCCAAGCAAAGCCCCAAACAAGCCATAATGTGAAGTGTGGGCTGCATGCTAGCGTTTACACTAGATTTTAAAAGCCCTTGGGAATTCATAAGGCTTTAGCCCCACCAGCATGAAATCCACTCTCTTCATTAGCACAAGGCAAAAACCCCCATTAATTAATAGAACAGCTGAACTAAGCTTCTAGTTATAACCTAAGAACATCTATTTCTTTCACATTATAAGGTATTCTAATATAAACACCCTAATCTTACATTAATCCTTCAATAGCATTGCTCTGGTTTAGAAATTAATTTCAGAGAGGCAGACTGATGTCAGCAGAGGTGATCCCAAACCAGGGCATTTTGCCTCTTCTATCACCATGGAACAGACATCCCAGCTGAGGGAGATTTACTAAATATGGGAAGGATCACTGCACATGGAGAACAAAACCATCCTGTAGAGCCTCCTGGGAAAGAAGGGTGAATGGCACCTTCTCTGTCGCTCCAGCTCTCGTGCCGAGCAGCCAGCACAAGGAGTGATCACGCAGCACTCTCGGAGGCTCAGAACTCTGGGAAAACACAAGCTATTCCCTCTTCTTTCAAAGAGTGAGGCAGGACCTTACGTGCAGAGAGTGATGAGCTTCATAAAGGACAACAGCATACTCACAGCAGCTGATGCAGAGATGGAAGAATATCTGAGGTGGAAAAAAAGAGGCACTGGAGAATATTTTGGAAGACACTAACAGACAGAAAAAAGAAGAACCAAAACGACTGAAAAACCCAGGTGAATCATAAAACCGTCCACTTTCTAGTTCTTCCTGGTAGCATGGAAAATAAAAGCCCTGGTCAAGTTTATGACCCAAGATGAGACAAAGAGTTAGGATCTTTAATCCTGGAAGTGAGTGCACTCCTACGGAAAGGTCTGAAATACCCAGCAAAAGCCAGCCTGGCTTCCGCTAACAACAGAGGTCGTGGCAAGAAGAAGGGTTAAGAATGATCCGCATTATGTGAACAGTGATTTGCTTGCCAGTTTTATCCAGAAGCCCACGCTGTCAGAGGTAATAACAGAGTTAACCACCGATGAGCAAGCTTTCTTCAGGCAAAATACCATCAGTATGGGTAATGGTGAAGAGAAGGGGGTAAACAGGTGAAATAAAAATACTGAAAACACAATACATGAACAATTAGGGAATAAGAGCATGCAACAAGGTAGTGGGGGGAGGCAGACAGCGAAGAAATATTATTGGGCTGATGTGTCAGCTCATGGGTGGCAGCATTACTGTGCAGTGTCACTCCATCTATGCTGTGCTTAATTTACAGATAACCTGCCCAAGGTAACAAGAACCGACTGTATACTTCTAAGTCAGAACGATACTGTCACGAAAAAGCTATGAAACAGCACACAAACTGCGTGCGTGTCCATCTGGCTGCAGGAAGCACCATGCCGCTTATCCACCGAGCCAACTAAACACTAGCTAGCCCACAAACTTCTGTGAAGGTGATGTAACAACAGGACATGGGTTTCTTACGCTGAGCAGCCATCACGGGATGCTAGACCACTGTGATGGGAATGGTCTTCTAAGACAACCTTCACAAAAGTTTGTGGCCGTAATACTATTAGCTGTCCTCTCAGGTTTTCATGGTTTGTTTTTAAAGTCTTTTGCTGAAAGAACAGCAATCACCATTAAGAAGTCCACATTTATCCACTCCTAACACATATATCACCCACTCAGCATGTAGGAAAAACACTTAATCGGCTTTTTCTCACAGGATCTGCACACCCACCACTTCTGTTTTTAACTGGGGTGGTGAGCACTCTGCTTACTTAAAACAGTGGCTGTAAAGTCCTACAGACACTTACTCCACATTAAAGGAGATCTTGACATTGACTTCAGACATTTTGAGGAACGAAATTATTAAATTTTAGCCCTGTCTGTTTGGTCCTCTGGGATTTTGTTCCACGGCTTTGAATCCAACCACGAAAAAAACCACCCTGTCCACTGTTTCCTATTTCCAAATTGGCCACAAGCCTCTGTTAATTATCTACCTCTTTTGCTACCCTAATGATATATATAATGCAACTAAATCCGTAGGACATGACTGCTCTGAGAAGGGATGTGATACTATTTCCAGGGTAAGACATCCGAATGCAGTGGTCTCCTGCCCAGAGAAGCTGTGGATGCCCCATCCCTGGAAGTGTTCAAGGCCAGGCTGGATGAGGCTTTGAGCAACCTGGTCTAGTGGAAGGTGTCCCTGCCCATGGCAGGGGGGTTGGAACTGGATGGTCTTTAAGGTCCCTTCCAACCCAAACCCTTCTGTGATTCTACGATTCTATAAGCTACACATCTAAGCAACCTCTAAAGCCAGTGGAGAGCTGCTCAACAGAGTCAGATGTGTGTCTGGAGAGTGATGGAGCTGGCCAAAGACGGTTGTCAGCTCCGAGCTGTATCACTTCAGAGGCTCTCTGGGCACTGGTCTGTGTACCCTGACCACAACGGGAGCTTAGATACCTGCTAGCTTGGAGACGTCTACGCCGTAGGCACTTATGTACAGGTGTCTCCATCTGTGAGGTGAACCCCATGCCTGGAGTCAAAGACTCACTTGCCTGCACCAGTGTAGTCACAGAGCACAAACTTCAGGCCAACCTCGAAAACTAACCCGTAACATGACATTCTGTAACGAGTGAGAAGGCACTACAGACAACCTACATTTCATGACTTTTTGTACCTGTGATATATATACACCAGTCACATTAGGCTATCTCTTTCTAAGCATGTTTTTAGAGCTGAAGCACTACCAAAGTAAACTGAAGTTTTAAGAAAGTTTCATATTATTTCACACAAATCTCCAAACCAGTAGTTAAAATAACAGCCTACCATAATTTTGTTGTGCTTGCTGATATATCAGTGTATCAGTGAGACAGGGGGAGGGCTCAGAGTCAGATGGCTGGGGTTATATTTCTGGTTCTGGAAAGGAAAGGTGGTTGCTTGAAAAGGTACTTGTGATGACAGAGTCTGTTACGGTCAAGAGAAATGTGGTTGTTTGGGCCTTGGGAAGCACTTAAGAAACATGAAACCCCACATTTCATTGCATGTTAGGAGGAATACTCCCCATCACCAACTTCAGTTTCTTTTACATTCATCTGTTGCTTTAGGATTCATTATAAAACTCCCAATTGTTTTGTTTAGAAATTTCAAGTTTGGTTTTTTTTTTTTTAATATCCTCTGAAATATCCGATTAAATTCTGTATCCAGGCTATCAGAAAAACCCCAGGAAAGCTTTACAACACTTTCTTTTTTCTTTGAATGGCTGCTGATCAGAAGATTAGTGTCCCACACCTGATTAAGTAATGACAGAGGACCAAGAGTGTCTTTAGAGATCACCCACTCCCTGACATCAAACAACTTTTAACATCAGTGATTTAGGGTAATCCAGAAGCGCAGAAGAGAGTGAACCTGTGGCAACACAAATGCCGCATGTACAAGATCAGGAATTTTTCCACCCAGAGAGTCTAATTTTACTTGAAGTGAAGCTAGGGCAAATTCAAGAATGATGTAGAGCCATGCAAGGATATGAGAAGAGTGAGATATTAGTTAAGCTATTTGCACACAGCACTGGTTTAGATCTGTATTATATATAAAAAAAAGATGACTTTCAAAATGCAGTGCTACATCGCTACCATAAGCTACAGTAAAAACCACATTTGTGGAGACTGTTTTTTAATTTTTTCTTAAATACTTCAGGAATGAAGACAACTGGCCTGGGACTATGCAAACTGACAACTTTCTTCTAAAACACTGTAGTGTCTTGGAGTTCGAACCTGTGATTATGTACTATTTAAAGTAATGAATAGCCATTAAAACATTAATAGTATGTTTTCTACATATCATATTCCCACATGCTCTTCAGAATCATTAGTGAAAATGGAACTCAAGACCTACCACTGCAAAAGGAACCTAGGAATGCTAAGACTTTTTTTTCTTGATATAGGAGAATATAAATCTATGAGGATGCAGATTTTAATGAAGTATTTCAAAGACATATCTAAGACATTAGGTGGAGACCAAACAGCAGGTTTCCAGTTCCTAAAAGGAGGTCAGTGAGAAGATGGAGCCAGGCTCTTCACTGACGTGCATAGGGAGATAATGAGAGAAAATGGTCATAAACTGAAAAAGGGAAGGATACATGGAAAATCATTTTCGCTATGAGAACAATTAAACATTGGGAAAATTTGTCTGAAGAAGCTGTGTGCCCTCCATCCTTGGAAGTTTTAAAGAACCAACAGGACAGAGCCCTGAGCAATCCCATCTGCACTCAGTGGTGACCCTGCTCTGTGCAGGGAGTTGGACTAGAGACCTCCTGAGGTCCCCTCCCGCCCCAGAGGTTCTGTGATTCTGCATAGCAGTGCACAGTCTTCTGTCACCAAACACAAGAGTCCTGTCAGAAAACACATCAAACCAGAACCAGCTCGCCAGCTATATTATACCTCTTCTCCCTCATTCTTTCCTGGCTACCCTAGGCAGAGTACAGGGAATGTGCTTTGCCTTTTACAAGATTGGGATTTTTCTATATGATTTGAACTGGGGATGTAACACTTTGAATCAGCACACCCTGAATTATTGAGCAATTTCATGAATATTTATTTCAGGGACACTTGTTCAATATAGAGTATCTAGGAATTGGAGAAGACAGGGCAGCAACTGCATGTCCTTAAAGAAATTAATTCAAGTCTGGATCTGGAACAGCTCCTAGGCTAGTGAAATGATGTAGCTACCTATGGTTTTGATCCCACTATATCAGAAAATGCATACGAATAGCATATAAGTATGTGTGAGCTTTCTGAGCTAATATATACTTTTCCTGTGTGTTGTCTTTAGGATTTAGGCATAACTTTTCAAACGCAGAGCATAAAGTTAGGCATGAAACTCTGTATTTAAACATGCAGATAAACTCAGCCTCATTGCCAGTGAAGAGAATGCACAGTAGTGGGAGCTAAGGATGCTCTGTTACCCAGAAAACATGTTCTGGTTATTTATTTAGCAAAAGGAGGTTTCCAGAGCCGTGAGAGTGCCCTTCCCTGCCAGCACACATAATAGCATTCTATTATCCCCTTCATAAAACATCCTAGCCCATTTTCAAATATCCTTTTCATGCCACTGCTCCCCTTGGAAAGAACTTGTGAAGGTTGCTTCTCATGGTTAGGAGCACGAGTCTCGTTCCCAGAATAAACCTGTTCTTGGTCTGCTTAAATCCAGCTCTACTTGGGTTAACACTGCAAATACATCAAGGGGATTTATAAATGTAACATCAGAGAAGGAGAAATGGCATTTAAGTTGGAGATCAGAGAGCAATCACATCGGCTTTCATTTTACAAAGCTGAACCAGTTGCTATTATCTTTTCTAAGATAAGCCAGAAGTGACCACTCTGCAGTCCCCCAAGTCACCACTCTGCAGTCCCCCAAGCCCTTTGGTCACACTTAGATTGCTTCACCCAGAGACAGACCCTGAGTCTTCCATTACCTCAGCCTTCCATGGAAACTTTTGATAGGAAGTTTATGAGTAAGACAGGCTGGGAGCTCCTGAGATCAGTTCTGGGTTTTGACCATCTGCGCAGTCCTTCCTGGCATCTGACACGGCATGACTTCACACTTCACTGTACATTGCTCAAGCTGGGCAAATTTCACGAGGCCTCACAGCTGCCCTCTACAATAAATATTCCCATATGTGCACTGGCAGTGTATGCCCTGATACACCCTCACATTGCATTTGTTTTGTTATGGGTCTGCGTAACTCTGGAAACTCATACTCCATGTGTTACTGCCTAAGACATAGATGTCTCTCTGCTCCCCCCGTTTCAGGCGACAAGCACTCAGCTGACAGAGGAAAACTCTGCTGGCCTCAAACGCATGATCTTGCGCTTTGCATTACCAAAGTTCATCCCATCTCTTTTACTGAAATTCTCAAGGTCGTTAAGCAAATTCCATTAACATACTCCAGCTCTTTGTGCCAATATCATTAATAAAAACATGAAATAGGAGCCAAGCTAAGACCAGCCCTGAGGAAATTCATTAGTAACTTCCCTTTAAACCTGAAAGTCCCTCTTTCAGCACATCCCATTTTGTTACCAGCTTCTTGTCAACCAGAAAATTCTTACACTCAGCCTCACACTTTCTGCCTTGTATAATAACAGTGCAGATGCTGCTCTATCAAATACTTTACTGTAGGTAAATTCCCATTTTCCATCAGAGACAGATGTTGGGTGTTTACATGTCTCAGCCCAAAGGCTAAGAATGCCAGCCTCAGCTTTGCTGCGTGTGGGAACAGTTAAGATGGGGAAATGACAAATGATTTGAGAGCGAAGCGGTCTGGAATAGAAACGTACAAAATTAGGTGATTTGATGGAAAAACATATCTGTCGCTTTCCAACAACCAACATTGATACAAATTGTATATCATTTCCTGATGAGACACAAATCTAACAAAATTCCCTCCAGAGATTTTTGTTCTTTGCCTAGGTTATGTCAAGCTCAGTTGTTCTAAGTGTTCCTTAAATTGCTGAAAGGAGTGAAGTAGCAAGAGCCTCCCTGAAAGAAACACAAATATAAAACGCAATAATAAATCAAATAATAAGAATTTGGTTGTTCTATGAAGCGCATGCATAATAAACATCTTGCACCTTGTAAGAGACGGTTTGTGAGCACACATAAGAGGAAATACTATTCAAAAGCAATAAATGCATAGAGCGTCTTTAACGATACTGTATGCAAGACCATGCATACCTTTGTGCCAGAGAGAATAATAAATCCTTCGCGGCCAGGACTGGCAACGGAGTAATCCATTGCTCACATCGCCCCCATTCTCTCTCATCCCTATTGTGCACAGACCACTGCTGTGTCTCAAAAGAACCATGAAAATCTGGGGCACATGTCACATCTTTACTCAAAAATGTTGCTTCTCTTGTCTCTGCCTTTGCTATGGCACTGCACAGAAAGGAAAATGAAATAAGGATGTATTTGCACTACTGTACTCCCTGCCTTCTCCCAGAGCTGCCGCTAGCCCCAGCCTAGGGAGGAAATACTGAACTTGCCTTTCTCAGAGAGATGTTACGAGTACAGTGGAGACAGGCTAAGGGGATGACTCGCAGCATGAGGGGACAGCAGAAAACAAGGGCTGGCCAGCGAAAAGAAAGGTGATGACAGGGAAGGGACAAGAGAAGTGCAGACCTGGAGACAGCGCAGCAAGAGGGACTCCCAGTTCGACCTTGTTTTGCCAAGTCAGCCTTCAAGGGTTACAGAAACCAGGTTGGGAAGGGACCCTCTGGATCAAGTCTGATGCCTATAAGAACAGGTACCAGTTTAGCACGACAGGGTTCATAAAATGTCCCTTGTGTGCACAGGAGAAGCCACAAAACCTTCCTTGCCATCAGGCTGCAGTCTGAGCAGCTGTCAGCAAGGTTAGAGTAAGCCCCTGTTTCAGGAGTTGTCTCTTTGGAGCAGATTACTGCCTGGGGGACTGAGCACTCCCCCAGCTCCGGCATAAAGAGATGGGGTTGCAGAACTCCCACCAACTCAGTCACTTAAACTACACAAGGCCCTTTGTAATGGTTATAAAGAAAAAAACCACTCCTACATGCTTTCCTGCAGAATTATGAGGGATGTGCTATCACAAGAGTCCTGGCTGCCTGCAAGAAAGCACCTGATTGGTAAAACTCAGTTTCAAAGAGCCGCTGAAAAGACAAATAAAATGTAGCTAGACCCTTCTGACATTCCTGTTTCTTCAGTCAGATTTTGTTAGGTCTGAAACAGAGCAAAAATATTTATGTTAAATTCAACTACAATGTTTACTTTCATCCTCTTCCTTGTTTTCGAAGGAGCTGTTGCTATCCCACTTTATTCCCTGTCTAGGTAAGACAAGCAGCACAGGCATCACCAGTGTTCCTCTATAGCTGGCTTCACTGGAAACCAGTTTGCACTGCAAGTGGCATGTACCAAGGCTCCCTCCCTAACTGAGTTGTCTCTGACTTCCAACTAGCAGCTCAATTGCAGACGCTCTCTTCAAAACCTGGGAAGCGCAGATGAAAGTTCTGTGGGGTTTTTCACTGCAATGCGTTTTGAATCAGTACAGTAATTCTGCTCAATTAATAAAGTAATTAACAATAAAAAGGCCCAGTAATTGAAATCCCTTTGAAAGTACATCAATTTATTCTCTCTCAGCTTTGCCTCAAGTCTATATTAATTCTGACGTCAAGCAAAATGACCATAAATTATAAATTATCATCACAAAATCCAGGCATCACAACCTTTTTCTTGTCCTACATGCTGAGTTTTTAAAACATCCAGGTTTGGTCCTAACTTTTGAGATTTGCCTCCCATAAGGTACACAATATGACAGTACGGATATTGAAGAATTTCAGGTGATTCTACTAGTGAAAACATTGTAAGAGCAGTCTTTCCTATTCATTCAGTGAAACAATTCGCAAAACCTAAGGAAGTTGCTCAGCTGTTAGACAAAAATGCTGCTTTGTTTCTCCTAACATTTCTCTTCTTGTGATGTAACCGTACAGTTTTTCCTGTAAGACATTAAGCAAGCAGATGATGGCGTATTTCGATTTAATACTTATTAGACAGACCACCAATTTCCCATTTTACAGGGCACTCTGTGTTTTCACTAAAATACTTGGCAGCAACTAATCAAACCAAGAAATGTTTGCTATGAATAATACAAGTCAAAGTTAGAAGCAAAATTGCTGTCTTCCCCCTCCACTGACCTCCTAACTGATTTCCTTCCACATCAGTTTAGACTTTGTGGACTATGTGTGTGGGTATATATAGATATATAAAAAAAGTATATATATAATATATAATCTCCACAAGGGGGCCCTCTTATCTTCCCCAAACCTTAGCAAAACGACCAAGCTTAACTTGCCAAAAATATGTTATAAAGTTTTTGTCTACAGACGAAACGGCATCCTAGAACAAAGTTTTTTACCAACTAGAATTCAGTTTATGCTAGAATTTAATATAACAAAGCCTGGAATTTGAAAGGGAAGCGGGTTTTATGTACAGTTTCCATTATCTGCCTGGTATGCAGAGAACTTTGATAAAGCTTTTCCAAGTTTACTACTTGTGTTAACCTGCTAAAATGAGAACTTTTACAGCCCCCAACCCCCAGAGTCACGCTGCCACCTCCAGGCAGCTTCCAAGGCTGGCTCTGTTATACTGCTATTTGTAGGGTAAGCCCAACGTCAGCGCTATTAGTGATTTCAGCTCGGTGTGAATGCATCCCCTAGGCATAACAGTTAACGTACAAATGGTATTAAACTTATTTGCACTGTCCTCTCGACTCCCACCAGATATGGAAAACAAATCTTGTTTGGGATACCTTGTTATTTGCTTTAATATTCTGAATGCTTTATGGAGCTGGTGTTGTACGTCCTCCTCTTCTTAACTCAATTGTAGCTCTGTGAGGTTTTTATTATTTACCATCCCTTTGACCTTGGAATATCTAACAGAAATTGGATCATCTCCTTCTTCTGACCTCAGATCTTAGTGACAAGGCTCTGACACACATGCCAGGTGGTGCAGTGCTGTACCACTATTCAGATATGCATACTATGCTCTGAGAAAGAAGTTAATAACATGAAACCAAGAAGCCTAGGCTTCTAACTTCCAACTTTTAAGAGGGATTCTTTACTTTTCAGGTAAACTAGCCAGCAATTATGTGATTTCAACTTTGCTGATAGAGCACAAAACCACCAATATGCTAACTGATTTGAGTGAATCTCTGCACCCTGATCTGCAGCACAAACTTGAAGCAAAGTTTTCACGAGCGCTCAGCAATACTGCCATAGGACATAGACATGTTTAACCGTCGTCGATGGCTGCTGCAATACTCGTGCAGTCAGGTAAAATAAAATACCCAAGGTGCTGATGGGACTCCACGTGGATTGCTGGCTGCAGCAAGTCATCGGGGATGCCTTTGGCTCTGCAATCCTCCTCTGGAATGGACAAATCCTAATCAATGAAGAACATCTGTACAGAGGAGGAAAAGTACTTCACAATTCCTTCAGGCCATGAACTGACTACGCGAAGCATGACATTTGATTAGCCTTATTATCTCAACTCATTTATACATAAATATTGTTAGGGGCCATGAAGCCATCGAGCTCTTATTAAAATCCAGCCACAGTCTCTGAGCTGATGTTCCCAATCTTCTTCCCTTTTTGTCTGTAAAAACAAGAAGGAATTTCTTTTTTTTTTTTTTGAACTGCATGTTATCATCTCTGCAATTTCATTATTGTAAAACAACATTCTCCTCTTACATTAGTACAACAGACTGCTGCTGTACCCCCTCACATATGCAAATAGCTCAGGCTTTCTAGTCTTTCCCCATAGGGAGATTTGACATTGATACTCAACATGATCTAGCATCTTTCTGAACCAAAGGCCAGGGGAATAGTGTGCAGGACTTTGTTTTCAACTGTACTTCCCACAGAAATTAATGAACATCTGTGCAGACGCTGAACGGGAATTCAGGCAGCAGAAACAAAACCCATCTGAAACTGAGCTTAAGTCTAGGAATACCTAATGGTAAGGATCTTTGCCTTGGCAAGCTTAGGATTTCTTCCCTTCATTTTGAAGAGCCAGAGTGCTTTTCAGGGAACAAACTTACCTTGCTCTAAAGGAAATGGGATGGGAACAGAGTTAAAAGAGATATTTATTCATTAACGGGGAGCAAAGCTGCTGACATGTATCCTAAGGAACACAGATATTTGAAACATTCATTAAGATCCTTTTACAGATTTTACAAATTCCTTTCTGTTTCATATAGAATATTACTGTCAACACAACCCAACAGTAATGCAAACAGGGAAGTAAAATTCAGGTTAAAATTCATAAAACCATGAAAATTTATCTACAGTTGTCATGATTTTAATGTTCATATTTGTTATCCAATGCAGTATATTACTAAATCTGGGTTAATCTTATTTTTGATACATACACTGAAAATTACATACTTTTATATAAAACAACCCCTGTGAATTTAAAAAAGAAATCTTGTAGTTTCTTGAGCAACTGAAAGTATGCTACCTGCCTAGTAAAAATAGCCAAAAAAAGAAAAGGATGCAAACTAAACTGGTTTTGGTTTTTTGCTTTGAAGATGATCCTTTTCAACGGGTTTTTTCTAAAGCAAATTTTTTGGTTTATAATTGTACCATTTTTCATATATGACGAAACTATACATCCCAATAGTCTCACCAAGTGCTGTTTAGCACTTGTATCTCTGCTCTACATCTTGAGATAGCAGCTGCTGTGTGTTCAGGCTAAACTATGGCTCTGCCTAGATGAAAAGGTAGTTTGCATGCACATAGACCTTAATTTGTGACACTTTAATTTGTTCCATGGCCTTAATAAATACACCAGCATTAAGCATACTCATGCAAACCACAGCTCTAAAAATAACTCACTTCAGACATTTTTCCACGTTGTTTCCAGTAACACCATTCTTGCTGCTAGGAACAATGATTAGCACAGGCAGGGTTTTATCATCAGAAACTCACACTTGCAAAAGCAGCAGGGATCCTCAGAGGTGTAGTAGGGGACTACCTGAGGGGTCACATTAGTATTCCCTGAGCATTAATGGAAAAAACCCAGCAGCATAGCTGGGCCACTGCAGTGAGGGGGGGTTAGCAGGCATGGGCAACCCTCCTCATTCACCACAGAAGGCATCCGACAGTGGGGCCCACAGGTGAGGGCTGGGGGCAGTGCCCGCCAAGCTGTACAGTCTCCCCAAAGTTCCTGGGGAGACATTTCGCTCAGAGGCCAGAAATCCACCTCCCCCAGCCTAGTACCCCTCCTCAGACCAATCTCTTCCCTGGCAGACACCTCAGCCCAGCTTGTCGGAAGAGGAGAGGCTGGTAGGAAGGGACAAAACAGACTCCCCTTCTCCTTAGCTTCATAAAGACAATCACAACTTTATCTTAATCTAATTGCTTTTTCTGTTTGTCCCAGTATTCTCAACAGAAGACACATTTATGACAAATGCTGTGCTAACAGCAACAGACCAGGCAATGAGAGAATACAGTTTTCTTGAAAGAATTTTACTCTTAAATGTAATTCTCTTTATCTCATTCTAAAACATGCCTGTATTTATTGCAAAAAGGCAGCAAACTGAATATATAGAGCAAACCAGTGACCTACAGACACACATAACCCAGAGACTGAACCTTGAATTAAAAAAAAACCACTCTGATTTTAAAGAAAACTCCACGCTAAATGCCTCAGAGCAAACGATCTAGGGATAAAATTCTTCAGTCAGTGAGCCCTAAGCACAAGCTCAACACCCAAACTGGGAAGACAACGCTGTGATTCATCAGAGCTATGAAAACTGTGCAGTGTTTCTGACTATGCGCTTACTACATGTACAGTTCTCTTTTTTTTTCTTTTCCTCCCAACTTCTCCTTCATTCTTCGGTACCACCTTTTTTTTTCCCCCTTCTATTTCTTTTCTTCTTTTCCCCCTCATTATTTGTGTCCTCACACAGCAGCAGCCTAACTTGATGACTTGAGGAGCTGCAGAAGGAACAGAGCGTTTCCATGTGCAGCAGACTGTTGGGCTGGCACAGAAGAAAACTGACCTTTTCCAGGCTAGGGTTAAGCCCACTTGCTCCTGCACCAAATTTCTCAGCTTACTGCTGAGAAAAACTGAGTGGGAGTGGGATGGTGTGGCAGTCTGACCTTGGCTGGAGGCCAGGTGCCCAGCAAAGCTGCTCCCATCACTCCCCTCCTCGGCTGAACAGGGAAGAGAGAATATGAAAGGCTCATGGGTTGAGGCAAGGACAGGGAGAAATCATTCAACAATCATTGTCATGGGAAAAACAGACTTGACTTGGAGAAATTACCAATCAAATCAGGTTAGTATAATGAGAAATAAAACCTAA